>NW_015113115.1:186145-288522 GCF_001443285.1 Poecilia latipinna | reverse complement strand
CAAGAAAAAAAATTTTTATGCGGAAAATTAAGTTTACTATGTCAAGGGAGTGTAGTAGTTGTAGAAGGAGCATCCCCACACAAGCACAAGTAAATCTGGATTGGAAGACGAGCTTTTCTGGGCCGAGCCCCTCCGACACCGTGACCTACGACAGGCCCGAGTTTGACTCCTCCTCCTCCTCCTCCTCCCTCCAACACGAATCATCAGATGCAGCGGCCATATGGACTTCATGTGTCTGGACCCCCCGTCCTCTGGGATGAGCTGCACTCGACGTTGAGTAATGCAATTATCGCCGCCATAATTCTGTTAATTTTATTTTATTTTTTTGTAGTTCAAGGCACAACAACGTTATTTTTAATTAACACATGTGGCCGCACCGTGAACGTAAATAACCCATGTTTTTTTTTTTTTTCGCGTGCCTGTGTTTTCTGTTTATGATAGCCACACCTATCTAATATTTATGAGCTAAGTTGTTTTGCCTGTTTTCCCACTGAAACGGTGAATAAGAAATAACATTGATGCGATTATGTCATATTTACTTATCATTTTTTTTCTTTTTTCTTTTTTTTTTTTTTGCATTTCGTGCTGCTTTCACACGTCTGTGTACACAACCGACGCTACATGAATTTGCATCCGTCAGCGCATGTGTTTGTGCCTTGTTCCCTCCCTCCAAGTGCCAAATAGAGACAACTTTAAACTCTCACATGGAGCTCACCGCTGGATCGCTGAGGTCGGGGTTTGGAGGGTTGGGGGTGTCAGGATGAGTGACTGCTGGGGTTTGGTACCATTTTTGTTCGGTGCAGAGCGAGACGGCATGACAGCAAGAGTCAAAAATCGCATGCGCGCTTTCTGTCTCCCTTCACAGTGCCAGATGAGCGTCTCCCGATGCGGTGTGACTGAGTGACTGTGAGGAGGAAGTGTTGAATTGTCAAAACCCCTCATGCAGATTTTCTCTTCCCCCGATTCTCCGTACGCAGAAATGAGGCAGTTCGTTTATAAATGCGGAGGCTGCAGGGATGATGGTGGGGTAAATTTACCCCACCTGCCCTCAAAGCCTGCTGTTCAGTTGTATTGGGGACATTGTAGATAGAAAATAAAGGAGTAAATTTTCACCAAAAATCTGAAATTTTCTAGAAATAAAAAAAAGGTAGAAATTTCCAAAAATGTAAACTTTTCAGCTTCGTGAGCTCAGAAAATTTCCAAGTGTTTCCTTGAATATTTTGGAGGTAAATCTCAAAACCAATCTGAGTTTTTCCTCTTTCAAATTGTGGACTTTTGGAGCTCAGAAACTTCCAAAAATTCTTTAGAAAACTTATGACATTGTTCTCAAATTTCTGAGTTTATTGTTAATGTAGCTTTCCTTTTTTTCTACATGCAATGTCCTTCCTTTCTTTCTTTCTTTCATGTGGAGACCAGTCAGGATAATCTTGAATCTCTTGCCCTCAAATCGTGCTGTTCAGTTTAGTATTGAGTGAATGTTTGTTTAGTTTTTTTAAGTGTTTCTCTTACGATAATGAGAGCTACAAGCTGTTGCTTCAGTGCAACATCATGAGAAGTAGCTTAACAAATGTCCACGCATGTTTGGCGATACAAAGCGTTTACTGCTTAAGGCAGAGCAGTAAGTGTGAATTTGAATGCATCACACGCTTTACGGTGTTAACACCTTGACACCAAGTGTGTTTCTACTGCTGTTCATTTGACACCCAGAGTACTAAAACTCACTGAAAGATGGGCTAAAAGCTCCAATGGAAGAGTATTCATACCTTTTGCACTTTTTAAAATGTCTTTTATTTAGTTTTTAAGACATGTTTATTTGTGTAGCACATTTTAGCAACAAGGCAGCTCAATCAAAATGCTATCCATTATTAGAACATGCAGTCATTATGAAACAAGCTGTAAACGTTACACTTTGTCAGATACGGTCATCAAAATCATCAATGCACATCAAATATGTTGTTCAATGTTCCATTCCTAACTAGTCAAAGAAAACTCCAACAGGTGGTTTTTAGTCTTGATTCATACGAACTCAGAGTTTCAGCGGTTTTGCAGTTTCCTGGAAGTTTCTTCCAGATTTATGGCACATAGAAGCTGAATGTTGCTTCTTTCTTATGTGGTAGACAAACAACAAAGCAGCACATCACTAGTATGAGTGGGGATAAAGGTCTTCCACTGTATGAACACAAATCTTACCAAGTATTTTTGGTCTAGTCTCTAGTGTAATTATCTTAGTGCACTTGAAATAAGACAAAACAAACGCACAACTATCTTTGCAGCAAGATACAGGAGCTTGTTTAGAGTCAATGATTCCTTAAAATTGATGTACTTTTTAGCATCTTTTATTTGTAGATTTGATTAACATGACAAAGCCTTTCTCTAAGCCTGAAACAAAACCTGAACATTTAACAAGTGAAGACTCTAAACAGTGAAGGAACCGCTCCACAGAGCTGGACCGACACAGAAACCCGTGCGGCGTTTTGGAGATCTTCTGACGCCGTCAGTCAGCTTCTTGATTTTTGACAGTCATCGTCTCCGCTGAAAAACAAATTGCTCCACTAAGTGCCAAACAAATCAGATGGTGTCGCCCTGCAGAATGAATTAAACTGTCAGCGGCGTCACCGCTAAATGTCCCACCCACTACACAACATAAAACACAAACCGTGAACTCGTCTGAATGTCTTCAGCTTTACTTTGCTTCACCTCGCTAATCGATTTCCCGCGGATGACAGGTGTTTTCCCCCAATCAATGACTAGAGCCTGACGTATTCAAAATAATTAAAATCGTTTTGAAATCGACACACATTTCATCTCAAATTCTCAGACAGGAACATCTGTTTATCCCGTATCGGCGTACTGGACGACTGACTGGACGTCTTCGTAGTTTTGCTCGTTTGAAGGTTGCAAACGTGTTATTTTTACAGCAGCAACCCGTGATTTCTTTGCATTTAGGCCAGCGTGAAGACGACGCGCACAAAGGATGAGCTGCAAAAGGCAAACTGCTCAGATAAAGCAAGATAAAAGATTAAAAATAAATACACTGTGGTCAGACGGCAGCCAATAATTTTCAGATTGGATTTCAGCTAATGCATTCTTCTTCTCTTTCACTTTACACAATGTATCGCTCTGAATCTGTGCAACCAAATCCCACTCAAGCATTGATTGCCAGCACTCCTCTGCTGTTTGTTCTTTCTTATATTTAATTTCTCATTCGTGCAGCACAATAGCCGCAGCTCCAGCATGTCCAACGTGCAACCGGCTCCGGATTCTGGCGACGTGACGATCCGTTTGGGGTCAGTTGGCCTTGAAACGGCGACAGATTTCAGACGGAGGTGAAAACGGTCTCATTTTCTCCCTCCCTCGCCCCCTTCCAAAAAAATTATTCATGAAGCGGCTGCAATTCAAGCGATTAACGGCGGAGAACACAGACAAACTGTGACGAGCGTCGTAATCGCAGGATTTGCGTGATATTTGTGGGATAAGAGTGTTTGTTTTGTGCGCGTGCTCCGACGGCAGGGTGTGTTTGACTTAATCTCGGCGGGTAAAAGAAGACTATTCTTGATACGCGTGCCCCCTGTGAACCCAAGTGGAATTGCTGACATCAATATTAATGAAGTGAATCATTAGCTGGGCTGCAAAAGTCGGGGTTTTTTTCTCCACAACGACAGTCTTGCGGTTTGATTCTTCGGCGTCTTAATCAGCGAGAGGATTGATATCAGTGAGCAGAAGGGAACTGTGTGTTTCTCAGATGCAGATGGTGTTATTTGCTTCTGCACAATCCTCAGCTGCTGGCTCATATCTTGCTCTTTTTTCTTTTTTTTTTCAAAGAAGGTGAAGGAGGACTCACCTTCTGTCGGTTCTTCTCTCCACACACAAACTGTCTGGTGGAATTTAAAGAACTCTGCAGGAGCCCTCCTCTCTTCCCCCCTGCTGCTGCTGTTGTGTTGTAATTGCCTCCAACTCGTATTAATGCAGAAATATAGGTGGCGTGCGTGGCGCATCTGGACTCCGCGATCAGTCGAAGTGCCACAGGTTACTATAGAAACGGCTCCTAAAGCCGGACTGCATTTAATCTGAACGTGAAGGAGATGTGTTCAACTTGGAGAAGGTGCTTGACTTTGTGCTGCGTTTTTCCTAAGACGCTCTCAAATTTACCAGCGAGATCTGAAAACGCTTCAAGTAGGGATTTTTCTGGTGCTGCAGTGGGAGGCGGCGGGATGTTCTTACGCTGAGGCAAAAATTAGATGCTTTCCCCCCCCAATGAGTTTCCTGTTGCCCGTTACACGTCCATTTAAACCGGCAATATCGCTTTGGTGCTTTCCGCGAGTGAAATCCACTGTAATGCTAAGAGTTGGTTCAGTGATTAAAATGGCTACTTGTTCATATTGTTGAAATGCGACGTGTAGCTCTAATTTGATAGGACGGCGTTTAATAATCTAATTTACAAATTGAACTAAACAACTATATTGCTTCCAAAGCATAATACCCCACACAAAATGATTCAGTGGTTCCTAAAACAATCAAAAAAATAACTCCAAGTGCTACGCAAGAATCAAACCTTTCATTTGATCGTACCCAGTGACGCAGTCAGCTACATCCACAAACAGGAAGTGCTGGGATTTCCCCTCCCAAACACCAGAGCAAAGGAGCAACCAGAGGCCATTAGTGTACACAAAATACATAATAATAATCATAATTATTATCTTTAAGTTCATAAATAAAATGCAAATTTTCTAACGATTCAGTAGTGTTTAATTTAAACTACATATAACTGGAATAAATTGCAGTAATAATGTCACCATAATGTGCTACACTACGTTACAATAGCCATGTTAAATGTAAGCATTGTTAATAAATGTTAAATGTTATTATGATTACATCATAGGCGAATAAATATCACATCAACTTAATGAAACACATTGAACTACCTGTTTTTTTCAGTTATATACTTATATATACTTTCAAATCAACCTGGAGCAGCTTTCCAACAATAATCTCATTTTTTTGTGGGGTGAAAGAAAATCCTGTCCAAAAGAGTAATACACATATTTCTTAATTTGATCACTTTAAATCATGAATAAATTTGCATCTCCACCTTTTTGTGGGATTTCTAACAAAACCTTGGTAATATCTATTTCACATCAGTACTAGGTTGCGATAATGTCAACATTAATATTCCTATAAGTAGAAAACCCTGAGCATGGCTAAAGCAGTGCTAGGCTAACGACTGTCCCGTGGCTCTGTAGACTTGATATCTCTGTTTTTCAAAGACTGACGTTTTTTGTGGACACAGAGCAGCGAATAAAAGTCTCCTAATTTAGTTCCCTTCCAAAATGAAAGATGTCCTGCATTGGAATGAGATCAGAAGAGGCAAAAAAAAAAAAATAATACATATATAAATAAAAGTAAAAAAAAAAAAAACCCTACTGTCTAGAAAAGTTTGGTCAAAGGTGGCTTTGTGGAAAAATGACAGCAAACATGTCACACACGCAATCAGAAACAAAGCAAACAACTTAACAAGGCATGAAAACAACATAAGTATTAAGGTGCAGAGAAACAGCAGCAGGTGCTTTGGACTGATTAGTCAAAATCTGAAATATTTGGCTGGAGCTGAAAGTTGTTTTACCTGCCAAAAGGCTGCAGAGCTGGACGGTGATGAGTGTCTGCAGGCAGTAGTGAGGCATGGTGGAGGTTTGGGGATTTGTTTCGACAAATTGTGTCTGAATGTCCCCAAAATGTATTACAAACCAGGACTTTGCCTCCAAACACAGAACATTTACTGGTATTAAAACGATCCCTGGAATAAACAAGCGCAGTGAAACCTGGATGTGGGTATATTCAGGGGTTTGAAAAAGTGTTTGCCCCGTCTCTCAATTACTTTTTTTTTTTTTGCATGTTTGTCACAATTAAGTGTTTCAGAACTTCAAAACTAATTTAGATATTAGTCAGACAACTTAAAGTAAAGACAAAATGCAGTTTTGCTAAAAATTTAAACTTTCGATGTCATAAAAACACATCGAACATGAAATAAAAAAGAAACAGACATTCAAAATTAAGACAGAAGATGAAAGACATGAAAAGAGCTTCAACAGATAAACACATACTTGGTTAGAATCAAATTATAAACGAGCGTATTAAAAAAGATTTATTATGATATTTTGTGGTATTTTTGTGATTATGAGAAAAGTGAAAATAAGAACTATTTCCAGCTTCTTTCTCAGGTTATCTGCATGGCTGTGACTGCATGACACACCAATTACAGCCCCACAAAACACAAACACTGCTCTTGAAAAATATTTCCATTTGTAAGAAGCGATTTGTATCGCTGAACTCCTCATACAAAATTCAATTAATGATATTTTCCAGTCCCTGGTATTTATTGATTTATTGACACTTTTATTGAACTAACAGCAGAGAAAATAGTCCAAATAATAATCCCGACAAGAGGCACAGTTTTTGTCCATCCCAGTCATTAACTGTAAGTTTTCATAAGAATAAATAATAATTATCATAAGAAATGTATTACGATAAACAATAAATGATACGATAAATGCCATGATGCAATAATTCGCTTTAAGATGCTTAAAGTGGAAACGGGACCTCAGATGTGTCTCAGTGCCACAAATACATCCTCAAAGAGACCAAAGAATAAACCGATCATGAAAAGATAATTAACAGTGTGAACAATGTGAAAGCCTAAATTAACAAAAGGAGACTGTACAGATCACACACACACACACACGTTTGTGTGGCTATCTTTGTGGGGACTTTCCATTGACTTCCATTCATTTCTACAGCCTAAACCTTACCTTTACCCTTTTCCTAACCCTAACGTAAACTCAATTCATACCTTAGTCCTAACTCTGACCCCTGACCCAAAAACAGGGTTTCCCCTTGTGGGGACCAGGCTCCGGTCCCCACAAGGAGCAATTGGTCCCCACAACGTAGTATGTGTCAGGAAAATCGTCCCCACAAGGTATTACAAACAAACGCACACACACACACACATGCAGGTTGGCTGAAAACACCTACAATAAGCAGGTGATTACTGGTAATTACAATCACAAAGCTGATTTTTAGCTGAACTGAAAGTAAAATGAAGCCACTTTCTCATTTTTGTTCATTGAAACTTTGGTACAAATATTGCTTTTGTCACACCTCAGCCAGTAGCTTGGCGACATTCGGCACAAACAATAGTTTTTCTTTTTTTTTTTTTTTTTTTGAAGTTATGATTTGTTTAGCTTCTTTGTTTTGCTCTCACCGTTTAAAGCCACAGTAAAGTCCCAAACAAAACGGATTCAAATTGCCTTTTATTAAAAAATCCCCTCCTCTAAAACCCACGCCGCGCGCCGCGTCTTGATGAACGAGGCCGTCTCCAAGCAACATGAGCCGGCGCTGTCACTCCGCTCGATACCTCAGACTTCATCTGTTGTTCCAGTGGCTCCATGGGAACAGGTAATCAAGTTTGGTGAGCTATTGTCTTGGAACGGCAGCTACCTGCCCGGTAATTGAAAGTGAGCGAGTGTGATGTGGAAAGAGTGTGGCAAGAGTTTTGCAGGGCTGAGGGAGACGTGACGGTGGGAGAGGGGTGGAGGGTTTAGGTGGAGGAGGAGGGAGACGGGTTTATGAAGCGTGTGTTTTTGTGTGTCTGCAGCCGGGCTGTCAGAGAGAAAGGGACGGTGTCAGTGAAAAGCTCGCTGTCCCCTCGGATTCCTCTAGCGGTGATGGCTATTGGTGTTCCTCCTCCCCCGGGAAGCTGCTGCACTGTCATCGCAGGCGACACACACACACACACACACACACACACACGCAAACACACACTCTTCCCACAGTCCTCTGAGACAGCATCCTGGCTCTAAAAGTATTAGGTTTGTTTTTTTTGGGATGCATAGACTCCCACAATCCTTCACACAGCTGTGCTCTTGTGTCAGGGACTTTTTCTGGGTTTTTTTCTGAAACATTAACACTACACATTCTCACACATGCATGACTTATTGTATACAACGCTTTACGTGGCATCCGTTATGGCGCCGGCACAATGACAACAAGGTCATGCCTCGAGGAGGTGTGCATTTTTCCAAAAGTGACACTGTAATGCTGCTGCTGCTGGAGCGGGAGACAAAAGGAGATTTATGAATCTCCCTCTAGTTGCTCATTCTTGACATTTTCAGCTCAGTAGGTGGCTGGAAATCTTTTCAGCATAACAATGTTGTTTCAGAAGCAGGAAATCAATTGCCGCTTTTTTGTTTGTTTTTTTTTTTCTTTGCACGTTGCTGCGTGTACAGGTGGAGAATTCATCCCAAATGTCCTGAATCCAGTTTGTCACAGGATTTACATATTCAGTGTGTAACTTTACTTGTTGTTTGGGATTGACAAATTTGACTTCCGTATTTATCTTTATCATAGTTTATTGACTGTTTTTGCTTTATCTTCTTGTTCTCATTTGAATGTTAGTTTTTGGTTTTGTGTCTGGTCTTCTGAAATTTGTCTCACTTATTTGGTAATACAACCAGAAAATGAGAAGACAATATGATTTTTTTTTTTTTTACTTTCACAAAAAGAGTCAAGCTAAAAGGTCAAAATGTTAAAGCCCATGTTGCTAACATTAGCATTACTAGCATTGCTAGCAGCTAATAGTTAGCTAACATACAGGGCTAAGACACCGTTTGTAAGGTAATTGTCACTCTGTTGACGTTTCGTTCTTCTTACTCTAAACTGTGTATTTGAGTTTTTCGGCCAGCCAGTAGATTCTTAAAGACACAGACACGTCCAGAGTGCCGATTACATACAGATTTAATGTTTTATTTTAGTCTTTTATTGTATATATTTGTATTATATCTATATTGATACTTTCTTATTTTATTATTGGAGTCTTGCAACAAAATTTATTTCAATACATAAATTTTTAAACATACAATTTAATGATAATAAAATCTGCCTGTATATGTCTCTTTTAAGACACTGTTAAGTGGAATAGTATGTAACCTGAGAAGGTACATCTTTTCTAAATTGTGAGGACCTTGATATTTTATACAATTCTTGAGTTTACAGGGGATTTTGTTTAGTTGTTTTCACAAAATTATCCATATTTCCTTCAACTGTAATAAACCGTAACATGATGGAATGGATCGGTGTGTGTTTTCATACTCGTGAAATCAGATTAAAATCATCTTCGAACTTGGTAAAGACCGGATCATGTTGGAACTGCAGAACTCTACAACAAGAATCATGTTTGAGGTGTGTGTTTATTGTCCCGGTGATGTCCAGAGGATTTAACCATCATAAATTGCACGTACAATGCTCAGAGAAGAAGAAACCGACACATTCTGCAATCGGTCCAGACAGAAAATGGCTCTTCCCCACGTCAATCATTTTCCCACTTCGCCACAGTGCAAGTCCTGATTGCCCACTCCTCATGTTTAAGTGTCATTGGGTTATAGTCACAGCTTTTTGCTTCTGTCTTGATGTGCTGACAGCTGTGTGAGTGTAGATGTTTTTATCTTAGAAACAGCATAACGAAGCCGTTGCTACAAAGACGTGATGTTCATGGTGTGAATGCATTGCGTACTGTACAAGAACTAAAAACCAAAACAATACAAATGTGGTTGTACCATTACTTCTGCTGTCTTAACTTTGTCATGATTGAAAGGTTAATTTGGTAATTGCACTAACTGCATATTCAAATAATAGTTAAACGCCTTTGTGCTGCTGATCCTCTGTACTTCCATTTTGTTCTGTTAAACAAATTTGTGTACTTCTACATCTCTTTTCCTCTGTATCCAAATCTCACTTTCAGTTTAGCTTAATGCTGCATATGATTATCTGCATTGCACTCTAGTATATTGGTTCTGGTCTCCGTTTGGGCCATTCGCTCTGATGAAATATTGGGGATCATGACCCCTGTCTAAACCAAAAGCAATTCTAATCGACCATTTGCTTGTATATATTATTTACTGGAGTCGTTTCCTTACAGCAAGCTTCGGGTAGATCAAAGAAAAATACTCTAAATCTTGTCAAGGTCGCTGAAAGGTTTGAAACTTTCCCTGGTTGACTGTGCCCTGGTTTTCTGAGAACTAGAAAAAGTCATGACAACCAAGGCAAAGGACTAAAATGAACCAAAACCCAGACCGTTCTTCCCTTTTACTCTCCTCTTATAATCATTGCCGCCGACTACTGCCCTGGCATGGGTGTTTTAATCCAATTTCTACCGTCCTATCAAGTTAGAAATATATTTTCAAATAGGCCCGAAACGGGCAGTTTTAAAAGCATCTGCTGGCGTGTAGCCGGGGCATGAATAAATGATTGTGGCTTGTAAACGTACTCATCAACACGACGTGAAAAGCATCTCATAAATGCAGCCCATTTAGAGGGTTTTTGGATCGGAGCAACCCTCGCTGCTGAGGACAGGCCAAGCTGAAAAAGGAAGGCGCTTCACGGGCGCAAAGCCTCCGATTGAGGGCGCAGAGAGGGCCAGGAAGGGAGGAGTGCCAACGCTTGCCTTCGGTGTCCACCTCAGATCCCTTCATCCTGTCCCTCCTCTTCTTCTTTTCCCAGCAGCTGGCCGGTCTTTTACCCTGTCGGAGAAAGACCTCTGTGTGTGCTCTGGTTAAGAACAGAGACCCCGTCCATGAATTCACACCTGCTGCCTCCTCTTCCTTTTCTCTCCAGTCGTTCCCCCCTTCACTTCCTGTCCTCTCTCCAGAGTCGCCACTTTACCCCCAATCAGCCCTGGTTCTCTTTAGGTTTTCTTCATATTTTCCACAGAGCTAACACTTACCGCTCTCCTCCTCTCCCTCTCCCGATCCAGCTGTCAGTCGCGTCTCCGCTTTCTCTGGGCCAGGTTTCCAGTCCAGTTATTATTGACTCAGAGTGGCATGCCGCTGAGACGATAGCAGCAGTCCTCGTGGGGAAGTCATTATGTACAGATATGGAGCACCAAGTCCACACCGCAATGTCATCAGCATCTGACTGCAGGGGGATTAGAAGCAGGAGACTTCTTAAACGAGCCCCGGCGACCCCCACTGCATCTAAACGTGCTGCTGCTTGTTACAAATGAACCCCTGTAAAGTCGAAATGGATGGGTTAGGTCAGCGTGGAGATCCTCCTGTCTTCGTTTGCTCTCAGCATTCTGGTACTTTGGACTGTCAATCTCTGTTTAACTTCAAACATGAAATCAGAAATATTTCAGTTCAACATGCTTTTCATTTTACTCACCCAGGTTGCCAATAATTCAAAAATGAACGAGGGGTGGTCTCACAAGGTCATCTTTTATTTAAAAGTAATGTTTGTCTGAAGGAGGTTTTTTTTTTTTTTTTTTTTATTCGACAACCAGAAACAAGAAACTTTCCTGGAAACTGAGAAGCGTCTGTGTGGGAGGAGGTCAGAAACACAGAGACAGATGATTTGTTGGAGCTGCAGTGCACAACCAGACCGAGCTTAAGTTCAGAGGTCACTGCTGCTTTAAATATGCTAGTCTGTGGGATGTTTACTGGAACAAATACTACTGTCTTAGTGGAACTGTAGTAATCAAAAACAATTAAAAGGAAAAAGTAACTTATGAAGAAGACACATAATTCCCCAATCTACATATTTCAATTTGAAGAAGTAAATGCTAGTAATTAAATATTAGAATTGATTGTTTGTGATTCAAAATTTTCTGCGTTTGTTTAATTCTAGCATTTAAAGAAATTTATCATCAGAAAAAATATCAAATATATAGTATTAGGACATTGCTGAGAAAACAAAAAAGATTGGAAAAAAGTCTTATAAGAATAAAGTCAAAATAATAGAATAAAGTCATAGAGTTGAATTGTAACTTTATTCTTGTGAAATTACAACTTTATTCTCATAATTTTATTTATTTTTTTCTTAGTATGACCCTACTTCTCAGTTACTACATGTAACTGTGTCATATTTTTGTCTTAGACTCTTATTTCAAAGAAGGAATGAAGCATTTCCGGAGCTGCCACGTTGGGTTGACGGCTAACAGCAGCTGCTAACCAGCTAGCTCGACAACACTCATAAAAACATCAAAAAGTCTCTTTTACCTTGATGTCTCTTCTAAGGGACCCATTTATCAAAGTATGCCACGTTTACACTGCCGGTTAGCTAGCTGAAAGAAGCCTGCTACACTTTATCCATGATAAAAGACCATATAAGATAATGATAATGCTAAAAGAGCTAACGGGGCTCTCATAAAAGGCTTGAAATTACTTTTAGATTTAGACTACCTAATTGGTTAATACCCAGAGGGACGTTATTTTGTCACAGTCACGTTTGCCGCTAGTTGGTCTGAGAGGAGCTAAACACTAGAGATTAGCCTTCCCAACATGAACCATACGGCAGTAACGTCCCGCCCAGACAGGAAAGCAGCAGCTCTCGTTTCTTGGTCTGAGGGTGGCTGACCAAGAAATTTATCACCCAGATGCACCTGGCATCTTAAATGGGGGAAGAAATCCCAGCAGTGAGATTCCCAGGGAAAACATTAACATGTGTATACGGCAAGCCTTTATCCTGACAGCAAGGGGTAGACTACTTAACTCTACCCACCTCCTCGTTGTGCCTTGACAGCCTTCCCGGATCATTTATCAGCTCCTTTGTCTCGTGCTTTCTGGCGTGTAGCTTTCAGCTGCAGTGTCCATTAGCACCTCCAACTTTCTTCCCTCTGCGGCTTCTGCTGTCGGTCGGCATCCCTCAGCTCTGCTACTCCTGAGGTTTTTTTCCCAGAGTTCCCTTCTGCTATATACGCCATTTGTTCCTTCCACACCTAGCTGCCTCCTCCTTGATTGGCTGAACGAGGGAGAAGCATCATTAGCAGGCCCCACTTCTCCGTCTCCTTTGCAGTTCATAAATTCTTCAAATTACTTGCTCTCAAGGCCAAACCCCTAACGTTAATCAGGCCAGTTACACAAAACAATAACCGTACTTCTCCAAGCTCTAACCACAGACACAATCTGCATTTACAAGGGGATAGTGTGAATATTATTTATTATCCTACATCCACAGTCGAGAATCTATGGCGACTTGTCATGAGGACCACCATAAAATCATTAAATTATGAAAATAAAGTCATGAAATTCTGAGAATAGTCACAATATTACAAGTCACAAAACAAAAAAGTGGAAATAAGACAAGAATAAAATTACTTTTTGTTTATTACTTTGACTTTATTGTCATAGGAGCTCATTCTCAACATGTTATGACTTTATTCTCCAAGTTTCAGACAATTGCATATTCTGGTCCTGATGTTCTGTCATAAGAATCACGGCAGGTTTTTCTTTGGCTAATGCTTAAACCAGGAAGGTAATGGAGTTTTCTGTCTAAAACTGGATCTATTGAGAGTTTGTGGCTGCATATTATGGGAATAAAGAGTCATAATGGTGTTAAAACAATTAACTGCAAAATGTACATTATTCTAGTGGATCCGTTACAGATCAGATTAGGGGGAAAAAAACGATATCAGAACCCTGAAGCCATTAATCTCAGAAAACAGGCAGGATGATATAAACAAACTGGGAAAGAAAGTATTCAATAAGCATTAAAATACAGTTTAAGGCTTTTATTACTTAAAGTTCAACATTTTACAAGAGATATTTACAGCAACTTTACATTACCTTTGTATAGCGAAGTGTAAGGGCCATGCTCATAAAAACATACAAAATAAAAAATTACAAGAATAAAGTAATAAAGTTACGTGAATTAAGTCGTAATATTATGAGAATAAAGTCATAATTTTATAAGGTTGTACAATAAAGTTGAAATAATTTGAGAGTGAAGTCATAATATTTTCAGGGTAAAGTATATATACTTTATAGCTTTCATCTCGTATTATTTTGACTTGATTGTCATACAATTTTACTCTCATATTATTATGACTGTCAGATTTTTTATTTACTTTTTCAACGTGTCCATAATACTCCGTTGTACCTTTGCATGTTTAAGGTACAACTCATCACCCCCAAACAAACAGTGTAAGAATTGCCACGTGATTAAATCAATTTTGGAAATTAGATCTGCATGATGCCCACAGTTTGTATCTTTTTGCTTCTGGGTTTTATTTTAGCATCTTTCACACGTTTCCCCCCACTGTTTCCACTAGTTCTGCAGGGTTGAGCGGTAAAAAACAGAGGAAAAGTGTAGAGCTCAAATGGTCTGTAAGTGGTTGGAACTGGTGGAAATTAGCTCCCGCCACTGGCCGAATGCGGGTAAAAGTATGAAGTGGTGTGTAAATTGGAGCAACGCACCCGCCACCGTGGTGGGTTGACAATTTGAACAGAAAAAAAAAAAAAAAAAAAAAAGCTGCATTCAGTTTGAACTTCTGTCCAGGGGACGACTGACCGTCTGCACTACTGACTGATGCACATACAGGTCCGTTCCATACTGTATATGGAACAGACCTGCTCTGACATAATTTAACAAAAAAAATATATATAAAGTATCATTTTTATCGACTGCGATAAAATTTCATTGACAGACATTGGGCTTATCCAATGAGATCCCTCAGTCCTCGTTGGCCCGCCCCTCCCCTCTAAGGTTATAAATAACGTCGCCATTTCAGCCAACCGGAGTCCGAGAAAAGTGATCGGATACGAGACGGGGCGGGTCAGAAAAACTACCACAACTAAAGCTAAAAGGCTTGTGAGCCCATTCAGAAAATTGTGTCAAACTAATCGATATGTTAATTACCACATGGTGACGTCACAGAGGGTTTTACTACCGTAAAGGTGGGGAGAGAGAGAAGCTAACGTGAGAGGACGGGATATAAAATGCAGAAGGTAAAATACAGTAGTTTCCCATGAAGAAACGGGAGACTTGACAGGTTTGGGAATAAGACAGGAATGATGATGGACCGTGGAATTAATAATGAACACGTTCTGAGATATTTTAGTAATAAGAATAATTGTGGATTTCAATAGAAAATGTAACAAGTAAGGAACAACAAGTAGAACAGTTAGAAAACAGCTATTCATATCATATAAAAATGTTTTAAAATGACTAGAGACATCTTCAGCAGATACTATCTGGGGCAGTTGTAGCCAAAATGTGGAAATGTTCAACACAGGAAATGACTGCAAGAATGTGTAGTTAAAGTTTGCTGTTAGTAATTACTTAAAATGAACTTATTGCACTACACCTCTGTTAAGGTGTCCATGCTTTGTTTTGAATTAGTCTGTATAAGTACATGTGTATGGTAAGCTTCTTGTCAGTAAATTGGTTTTCATAGAATTAAGAGTAAATCATATATTTTATATAATTTGCTTGTACTGGTGGGGTTTGTAATCAAAAGGAAAAAATGGCTGGTGAAACGTCTGAGTGGCCGGTAAAAACGTTTTTACCGGCCACTCAGTAAAATGGGGTCACCCCTGGTCACCCCATTTCCTGGGGTGGAAATTTTCCACCCCAGGGTTGAAAAGAAGGGGTGACCAGGGTCTCCACATGTTCCCAACACAACATTTACCGCGTTGTGCTAAAAGAACGTCCGCCTCCAGAGAGCTCGGCAGGTGCAACCCCAAATGGGCCGACAGATTGGCGGCGGGCCAAGGAAACGAGGGCCACCGCGGGGTCACCAGAGGCTCGACCTCTGCGGCACAAAAAGAGCTCTTTGACAGGATCTTACCTTGAAAGGCGGTGATGAAAAAGCACCAGGGGGTTGTGAGAAGCAAGAGCTACATTTCACAAACACAAGAAAATTTTTGTTTCCCCCTTTTTTTTACCTTTGTGGCAGAAATCTGTTGTCAAAGAAAAAATCACCCTGACCCTTCGTGTTGTGTGTAGACTGGAACCGACCATTCTTACTAAATCAGTTGTTTTCAATGGAAGCGGTAGAAATCAATGGTGTGCAGCAGGTAATTCAAATTATTATTATTTTTTTTCATACACCATTCCTCATATTAATATACAAGTTGTTGGTAAGGGGATGAAGGCTCAAAGGTTTTTGGTTTGAAGTTTCTTCCTGTTGAAAGCAGTGGCATCCACACACACAGTGAAAAGAACAGCAGAAAAACATATTTCTCTTTTTTTTTTTTTTTTTTTTTTTACTGAAAAAAGTTTTACCCTTCCATTCTGAAAAATAAAATAACGCACAATATTTTATTGACACAAAGTAGTCCGATTTTGGAGGGAAGAAGTATCTTTAAATCCAAAACAAATCAAAGATAAATGCGGCGCTATTTATTAATATGATTAAATTAAAACAAAAAGTTTCAGTACGACTGAAGGTCTGACAGACTGAACTGTGTTTTCTTTGCAGTTCTTGGCTTTGACTAGGCCATTCTAATACATGAGTATTCTTTCTCGATTGAAGCCAGTCCTGTTTTTTTTTTGTTTTTTTTCCATTATTGCCGTTCAGTTAGCTTCATCTGTCTTCATTTACCTAACTCGTCTTCCGGTATGTTCTACGAAAATGATCCCCACAGCATGATGCTTCCACCACCGTGTTTGGGTTTAAATTTGTTGCCATTCACACGATTTTCTGAGTCTTTCCTTCAAATAGTGACTTTCTTCCTGCAACTCTGCTGTGAAGCTCAGGTTTGCTTTTTTAAACACTTTTCAAACTTTGATTCAACATTTTAGAGACTCATGAGGAATTTATTTCCACTTCCAAACACACCCTACTATTGGGTTCATCACATAAAATGAATAAACTGTAAAATCTGTACTGTAGTTATTAACCATACTGCCCACAGCCATTCACTCTAATTACATTTTTTAAAATCTAATTGCTTTCAGATAATTGTTCTTCTGAATTCGCAGTAGTCTTTGTATGTTGACCATCAGATTGTACTGACTTTCTCTCCTTTCCTGAGTGGCGCTAATGCTGATCATAATGCATGTTAAATATGTCATATGGAGCAAAGCTATATGTTCAATATTTAATATCTCAAAGTGCTGAGAAGCATCATATTTGTGACAATGTAAAGTTTCCTGTCTGGCAAGAAAAGCTGACTCTCAACTCACCGTAACCAAATCCACCTAATGGTAGAACTAAAGTTGATTGATGGAAAGAAATCTGCTTATTTTTCATTTTCCACACAAACATTGTGGAGCAGTTCGACTCCCTCGCTCTCACGTCCTGCTACAACAGAGTCAGAGTTATTCCGCATCCCAAATTGCCTCCGTTGTTTGTTTCTTATCGTACCAATCAGTGAATTTTGCACACCGTTCATCTGGATGTTTGACTCATTTATCCTGGGTTTTCCTTTTTGTTTTGTGTCTTTTATTTCACTGAGTTATTCATTTGCCTGCATGTGTGCCCACAGAGCTTGAGGACAGTTTAAAAGCTTAATCTAATCAATTTAAAAACAACATGTACTCTTTGCAGGATAATCGTCTCTTGCCAGACAAACGGTTTCTGAAAATAATCCCGTGCAGCCGGGGAGGCAGCAGGGGCGCCTGAGGTAGAGCGGAGCGATCCGAGACGCTCGTCTCTGCACGCTAGATTTCCGCTTACCTTCTGCTCGACTCCTCGCCCCTCACCTCCGCTTATCTGCTCGCAAGCTAAAAGCGTTCACAACAACTTCCAACCTCGTGCAAAGCAGCAGCTCCCACCTCCTCCCCCCCCCCAGATCTTTGATTTGCGCCGCAACGACGTCCCTGTTTTACACGGGTCTATCTCTGCGACCAGAAATGAAGAACAAAACAAAACAAATCGCTTTAGCGCCACGCATGTCTTGTGTGTGTGTGTGTTTTTTTAGATAGATTAATTAACGCGGCTCAACTCATTAACTTCTGAATGAGTTTGCTTTATCGCGTGGAGCTTGTACTTGTGAGGCCTTACACAGCCGCGTCCCGTGATCCGTATGGAGCAACTCATCTAAAAGGATATCTAATTAAGTAATCAAGCCGCATGCATTTCTGTAGGCTGTTTGATGCCAAGTCATGCATGTACTTGCTGGTGCTGGAGGAAATAAATTAAGTTACAGAACGGAAGATTGGTGCGTGTGTCTCTGTGTGCGTTTACTTCTGCTTCACTTTCTCTATTATTCTCAACATCTAAGTTGACCAAAAAAAAAAAAAAAAGAAAAATAGAAACCAGCTCATCTTTTGGGTTGAGCTAAGACAAGCACAGAACAGAAGATGCTTTTATACCTTTTTACAGTATTTTATTTTTTTTTTCATTCGTTTCAACTTGTCCCGGTTTCATCGTTTGCGAGCGAAGCGGACCTTTCTGTTCTCTTCTCTGGGCGGCGACATAACATGAGCTGCATTTCCGTCGATCCCTCATTACGCCGGTGGAAGTTAAAAATAAAAATGAAGGGTGGGGGTGGGCGGGTTGTGGGGAGAAGAATCGGTTTTGTGTCTCGTCGTCCCCATGGTTTCAGCCGCGCCGCAAACAAGAGCGGCTCTTTGATTTGCCCGTAAAGGCCGCTCCCTCCTGTCCCGACTCCCCCGAGCTGTAAACACATCCCCAATAAAACGCCGTCCACATCCGGAGCTATTAAAGTGACAAAGGGCCGAGGGTGTAAATATGCCATTTTCTGTCAAATGTTTTTCCTGTGGATGTAGTGTGTGTTTTTCACAGCGGCTGGCTCGGAGGTCTGAGCTTTTCCTTTGTTGCACGACTGCAGTCGTCGTGCTTAAAATTGTTCCTCGTATGTGAAGTGGCTCGTATGGCTGCCCCGGTGCAGGTCAAGTGTTTTCAACAGGCCTTCACGTAAAAGAGACTCATCACGCGGACAAATACACATTCCCTTGAGCCTTTGCACACTTTGTCCCTTTTCTAACCACGAAGGATGACGTTTGTTGGGATTTTATGCAGCAGACATTCACAAAGTAGTGCAAAGCGGTGGGAGGAAAAGTGTGGCGTGCATTTGTACACACCTTTCACTGAAGCAGTCCCTTAGGAATGAACTCTGATGCAGACACATGATACATCCACCACCGTGTTTCAACATTCTAAATAGTTTACTCAGTTACATTTACTTGAGTAACTTTCTGGTTGAAAAAAAAAATTACATATATATATATATATATATATATATATATATATGTACTTTTTAGGAGTATTTTGTCTACGCTGCACTTTTTACTTTTACTTGTGTAGTTTTATTATGACGTATCGCTGCTCTTGATTAAAATGTGCATGAGTAACTTCACTGAAAGAAAAATGTTTTGTTTTAACCAAAAATTCATCAGACGCAGACACAAACCTGCAGCTTTTGTTAAAAGTTTCATCAGTTTTATGTTGAAAGAAATGTTTCTTTCGCCTGACTTTGTTACTTTGTAATTGTTATTTCTATTAATTATTTGCACGCAACTGTATAGTTTGGTTTAAATATTAAATGATGTTTTGATCAGTTACTCTGGACTTGAGCCTTTCTACCAAATACTTTTCAACTCTTGAGTGATTTCTTACTTTTACTGAAGTGAAAATACGTTGAAGTAGTGCTACTCTTACTTGAGTATAATTTTTCCTACTCTGCCCACTTCTGGTTGTGGACTCGATTGGTTAGATTGTTTATGTCGGTATTTGAGAGTAACTTGGGCTAGATGGATATTATTATTTGTAGAATATTCTGATAATTATCTCGCTTTCTTCCACTAAACAATTATCCACTGTTAGGTGTTGATCTATTTACTTCAAATCCTGATAAGATGCATCAAAGTTTGTGTACATCATATGAGAAAAGCTCAGGGGATCTGAATGCCAAGGCACCGAGACGGTTGTTTATCTTTTCAAAAGTTTGCCAAAGAAGGTTTTTGGTGCATACAAAGGTAAGAAATGCAAACTAAGTTAAGCTTTTTTTTGTTTGTTTTTAATCTTTTGTCAAAGATTTTTCTTCTTTCAGTTTTTGGATATGCAGCCTCAGAAAAACTGCCACGTCGGTGTTTGGAGTAAAATGGATCTCCTCTCCTCGAAAAACCCTCTTTGTTATGATTTGTCGTCTTTTGTGAATGACCTGACCATTGTGAGATCCATGAAAAGGAGAAAAGGGGCATGTATGATCATTTTGGTGACATGAAAAGACCAATCCAATTGCAAATGGAATGCTGTAGAGATTAATGTCAGACTGCAAAGGTAATCTGGATGAAACGCATCCCGACACAGCGGAGATAAGACGTGCCAGGCGCGGGGCAGATGTGTCGGTCTCCATGGCAGCCGGACCAGATGGCCAGCCAGGATTAAAACCGTGCGTCTGAACAACTGTAAGCGTTCGATGAGTAACCCACAGTGGGCGTTGGAAATTTTGGTTTAGCACTCCACAACCTTCCTGGATCTTTTCACCCTCCTCCGTTCAGTAATATGTCAGCCTGACATTCAGACGCAGCCTGTTGCTGCAGGAATCTCATTTCCACTGTTGGATTTGTTGCTTTGTGTGCCGTTATTGGCTGTGAGATCGCCGCGGTTTCTCATATTGTCTCATGCAGATGAGCTCTTTATGAATCGCACATTCGTAACGTGGAGGTCCCTTAAGGTAAATTCTGCCTGATATTGAACTGCTGCGTCGTCGTCAACTGTTTTTGGCGGCTCGAAGCTTTGTTTAACTACAGATACTATCAAAACATCCAAAGGGACTTAGGGCAGGGTTAGGGTTAGAGTATTTTGTATTTATCTAGGCATTTTGATGGTCAAAAACTTTTTCATTCTGGCTCAAACCTTTCTTTCGCAGTGACTTTTAAGCAAACATCTGCATTTCAGTCTCTGGTAACAGCTGTCTCCTGTGGAAAAAGTCTTCTAAGAAAGTAATTTCCCTCTAAAGTTCCCTCGAGGATCGCAAGATCACGATTTGAGGATTGAAGTCGTGCATTTTGACCAAGAGAACGCTTGGAAACCAGTCAGGGTTTGACAAAAACACCCACTGGCTTGTGCGAGATGTTCAAAACAAGTCAACCAGTGTTTTTCTGAAGTTTTTCTGGTGGACATTGTTTCAAAGTAAAGACATTTTTTAAAACACATGTTCCTTTGGGGGTGTGGCGCTCGGCGCAGGTTCAGTAAGTCACAGAGGGTCATGAGAAGCAAACAAGCAAGTAAGTATCCTGTTTTCATGCACCGCCTCTCCTGGATAAGAGACAAGGAGTGATGCAACAAGACAAGATTAGATGGATGAACTGAAGAAACGTTTGTCAAAAGGACGCTGAATTTTTCATAAGGAAACAGTTTGGCGCAGGTGATGCAATCCGAAATCAACAGAAGTTCCCACAGTCAAGGTGTAAGATTCAAGTTTATTTTACAGCACATTTAAGCAGCGACTCAGCTCGAAGTGCTTCATACCATAAAAGCACACGAAAAAAAAGTCAGAAAAACATCACACAGTCACCAGTTTGAGAACAAACATTATATGGAACGCTGTAGAGGTTAATGTCTGCCTCTTCGGTCCACTGCTCTGGACCAAAGACTTTATTTTTTTTATACCAAATCAAACTGTGAGCTGCTAAAACTGAGGATTCAGGACTTAATCTTGTAAGCCATGTCAAACTTGAGGCCCGTGGGCCAAATCCGGCCCTCCGTAGCTCTTTATATGGCCCTCTAGATTCTAGACTAAACACTAAGTGAGCTTAAATATAATGTTATCGGTCAAATCGGTGCAGTTTTTATCTGTTTACTGCCAAATTATATCAATCAGTCATCCAGTTTCTTCAGAATTATCGTGGAAATTCACACAAAATTAACAAATTGCCGCACTGTTTTGTACTAATAATTGGGAGTTTACAACAGATTTTTCTCAAAAATTGTCAAAAACGTTCTTACTTGTACTAAACTGCTGCCTCAGCCTTAAAGGATGTCAGATTATAGTCCTTGATCAATAGAGCGAGTAAAAAAAAGTCGTATTTACTGTCATAATTAAGCTCAAATATCGCAAATATTTCCAAATTAGTAACACAAACACTTTGATTTTTATTGCAAAGAATCACAAAATCCTGTAGAGACTGAAAAGATGTTCAATAATATTTAATTTTAATAATTAATTGATATTTTAACAGTTTGTGAACAGGTTTTATCAACACATTCTGGCACAACTGGCCCTTTAAGAGCATTCATGATCTTGATTTGACGCCAAATGAAAATGAGTTTCACACCCCTGTTGTAAGTCCTTTCACCTGATTTTGCACCCACTCCCCCTCTACTGCTGCTCCTCCAAGAGGAGTTTTGCACCAAACTGATTCCTGTTGTCCTAGAACTTGTTCAGCTCAAATTCTTTCAGGTTCCACAGCCAAAAATGGCACCAGATCTGTGCTGGGACGCTTCCACCAGCAACATGAGGAAGCCTTAAGCAAATAGCTGAAGTTTGTATGGATCAACTCTACAGATGGTACTTGAATGCACCGTGATGACCTGTCTACATGAGCAACCTCTCAAAGTGCCGAAAATACATTGATTGACTGGCGTGAGTCACTGTTATCCTGCACAGTTCCACTGCACAAGAGACAGGATTCAAGGATTTATGTGCACTCAACAAAACCAAAGTGTTTCTTTTAAAAGCAAATATCATCCTAAAATGATGAATTTTATTTTTTTGAAACATTTTCTGTTTTTCTCATTAATTTGACAAAGAAAAGTACATGCAAAGGAACAGCTGGCTTCTATTTCTTTGTTTTTATCTTCACTTCCTGTTGTATTCAGTCCTATGTGTTACCAGCTGCGCTAGTTATCTGAAAAAGGCCCATTGCTTTTAACTGTTTCAGATTTAACTTTTTCACATGTTACACCTACAATTTTCATTGTTCTGTCTATGGGATCGTGTGTGATTAACTAATAGCTGAATAAACCGTTAAGATGTAATTAAATTCACATCCCAGTGACATATTTGGACTGGAGGATGAGCTCCCACGTCCTTTTATGGTCCTGCCACATAAATATTCTACTTTCTGTGAAACTTAATCTGACAGAGATCACCGGAAACATCCTAAAGACAGAAAAAAAGGGGAAAAAAAGTGAGGAAATATTGGGCTAATTGAACCAATAAATGCTTTTTTGCGTCACACGAGTCATGAGATCAACAACCGGATGTTTCTACTGGCGGAAAAGACGAAAAAGTCCACAGGAAGTGGTAGAAGGATGATGACGCAAAAACACTTATTCATGTGTGATTTCGATTGCGCTTCTTACTGAATGAAAAATTGTGAAATTTAGTGTTTTCGACATTAGCGGAACATCGACAACGTTTTGGTCACGTTTGTAATAGAAACAGAACCCGACTAAGGAGCTTTCATATTAGCTTCATTGTTGCATCCTGATTTCATTTCATATCCTGGAGTCACTTCACATTTAAACACAAACGTAAAGGCTGAGCACTGGTTCTGTCAAGTCATTTCTTATATTAGAGTTTCTTTAATAAAGCTTGTCTGAGGACGACACTGAAGGCTTTTCTCTGCTGAAAAAAAATATTATTTTTGCACATTTCCTGAAGGAGACGGACACGAAACTGATTTAAGAAACGGACTTCGTTCCTTTGATCTGACTGGCTGAGACGATCAAATCCAAAGTGAACTTTCCTTGACTTTATCTGGGTCCGTTTCTAAATTACCATCAGGGCACATTTTCCTACAGGAGAAACCATAAGCGTTAGTTTTTATCCAATATAAATGAGTGAAATTTCCATTATGTGTCTTAAACCATCTCCATGATGAAACAACAAGAAAGTTTTATTGCATTTTTTTTGTGTGTGTGTGTGTGTGAATTTCAAGCTGTCAAATGTTATTTTGCTGTTTGCCTTCATTTATATGAAACATAATATTTGGATGTTTGATCCAGGGAAACTACTTTTTCTACAGAAGAATCTTTCTGATATATGCCACTCCTTCCAAATATCTTAATCTTAAAGCATAATTTATTAGTTAAAAAAAACACAATATGAGTTCAGTCGGCCATTAAACTCCCTGTGGATTAGTGCAACAAGGTGAACTGGAGGGAAAAGCATAAACACAAAGCGACTTGGTGAACAAATGATGCCAGCGTTGCGGGCGAGGTTGTTGAGAGGTCTGCGTGAGCCGCTGCTCATTTGAATACGAATCAGCGTCGCTGTCTCATCGTGTTGCTTCGCTGCCTCCAGCCATGCCCTGAGATGATTGGCGACACAGACGCGATCTCGGTGGCGTGTTTCCTCTTTCTCCCGCTGAGAGACGAGCCAGTTTGATTGCAGGACGGAAGGCGTGAAATAACAAAATAGCAGAAAGATTTGTTTTGCTAGGAGCTGACACAAAGCAGACGCCTAATTTCTGCATTATTGATATCGTTCTCATATTGTGGAAAATGGGATGTAATTTTGAATCCCTCTAATTATTGTTACTATTATTATGTTTTGACGTTAGCTTTTGGGACTCTGTCCAAACTTTATAAAGAGTAAACGCATTCATGATGTGGAGCATGATACGTTCCAGATTCTGTGACTCTTTAAAAATTGAGAAATATGTTTTACAAACTTTTTCCTCTTTCAATGTGACACATATCTTTTAGGTTCTACTGGAAAAGAAACAAATCAGTTAGGGGACATATGCAAAAAATTTTAACTAAGACTTTGATGAAACTCCTTTTGAATAAATTTTAATGTAATTCGGTGAGTAGCCAGTAAAGCTCGGTATGTTAATCAGCTACGAGTTTCTCCCGTTTCCAGAAACAGCTTCATTTTATTCGATAAATGCAAACCGTCGTAAAACCTTTAAAAATTCTCTTTAAAGGATGGTATAGTTTATTCACGACTTCAACTTGTATATTTTGCAAAAGAAATTAATTAATTAATTAAATATTCTCATAAATTTGTGGATTTTATTCTCAAAGAATTAAAAAAAAGAAAGTGTAACAACCAACAGCAACATTCACAAAATGAACAGAAACATATAATCTTGAAATGTACAGAAAATGATACCTAAGATTTAATTTGCTTTCAAATCCCTGTAAATATTACTATTAGATTTTTTTTTTTTTTTTTTTTTTTCCCCTTTGGTTTTTTTTTTTTTTGTTGTCCAATCTGCTTAATGACTAAACACATTTATGCTAAAAACGTGTGGAGCATGATAATGAATGGTCTTGGTTTAGACATGTATCCCCTTTGCGTGTGTATTCTTGGCTAACCGTTACTGCAAGTTTTACTTCATATCCAGGAACACAGCTAGCATCCTTGAGACGTAGACAAACAAACAAACAACAACAAAAAAGCATTAAAACTGTTCAGACAGATTTTGTTTAAATCCAGACAATTTAAATAATTACTGAGTCCAACTATGAATCAAAAACACTATTCAAAGCGATGATGACATTAATTCCTGCAGTCATTTTGGTTATAATATAATGACAGCTCTCCCAGCACTTCACGCGGGACGTGCTCTGAGGCTCGGCTCGCGCTTCCTCTCCACTGGAGCCGCCGCCTGAAAAGACATGACGGGGTTGTTCGGCGGCGAAGTCAGGAGGATTTAGTAAGCCGGACACGTAACCCCACGCGTCAGAACAAGAAGAAGAGAAGCAGATGAAGAACGAGCAAGACGTGCAGAGCTCCAATCTCATCGAGGTAAGCCGTGGAGCTCAGCCTGTCTGGTCAGCTACAGTAACGTGACCGTCGAAGTTCCTTCGCTGCGTTTCCGGCTTTCTGTTGCACTCCAGAAAACTTTCGCTTCCACACACCCTCTTGAGAAGAGCTTTATCTTCGCAACTCCTACGAAAGATTGCGTTCCTTTCTCAAGTGGGAACGTCCACGCACTACAACTGGGGAAGTAATATTTTATCTATTAGCTACTACGTTGGGATTTGATTCCTCGTGGGATCAAGAAGACTCTTTCCATCAAAACATTGGTTAGACACCCGTTGCCAGCTCTTATCCCCTCACAGCCCTCTAAATCTGTCATGGAGGCAATGGGTTTAAACTTCTTTGACAATAAAAGGAAGGGGAAGAAAAAAAAAAGGTTGGTGTGCTATTCTGTCTGGAGATCTGTAACACCGTGAGTTGACTTTCCCATGGACATGAGTTGGAAAACTTTGTCATCACTCTTCTGATAGGTGACTTAATAAAAATGGACGTGAAAGAGAGAGCTCCAAGCTTTCTCAAGTAATCCTGTTCCGATTAGATTAGATTAGATTAGACAACAATCTGATAAAATTGGAGATCTTTTGGATGTTTTGGGGAAGATTGAGTCAATTTTGGGCCTTAAATTCCAACGACCCGTCATGTTATTGCTACTCGGAGCTGTTACTGAAGGTCTGAACGTGAATGATGAATATCTATTAAAAATCTTCAGTGCTACAACCAAAAAACTGATTACTCGGAAATGGCTTCAATCTGTCCCACCAATGCTAAAGGACTGGCTGGAACTGGTGGAAGAGACCCACAATATGGGAAAGTTAACGTTCATGCTGAGACTGCAACTGGACCTTTATAAAAAGAGATGGAGCAAATGGACTGGATTTCTAGAGAGCAATAACTGAATCAGGTCTCTCTTTTCATGTTTTTCTATTGCTGCTCAAAAAAATGGAAAGTTAATCTGTATGCTGTTTCATCCTGTAACTGTTCATCTTAGTCAGTATGTAAGTAATTCCTTTTGTCAACAGTCTGTTTCTGTTCTGTGTATTGTATGTGTTTGTTAAAAAAAAAAAAGAAACGTTTCAATAAACACAAAGTAAGAAAAAATAATAATAAAGATATAAGGTTTTGAGAAGAACGGATAAAGTCTCATTATTGTTTGTGAATTACTTGGATTCGTGAGGAGATTTTTGAATTGATTGTAAAATGCATTTGTTTGCATTGCTTGTTAACGTTGCCTCTTTCCCAGAATGTGGGAATGTGTCTTTGACAGAAGGTGGTTCATGTTTCAAATATTCAAGAAAACCTGCAGCATTGTCCCTTCACTTCAAACATATCTTCTACTTTGCATTGGTCTTTGACATAAAATACAAAACAGGTACAAGATGTACTTCCAAATGTGAAGTCCTACCTATTAATGTTTTGTAATTTATGCAAATGTTGTTTTGTTTTGTTTTGTTTTTGGGGGATAGGGCACCAAAACCAACTCCAGCCCATTGGCTAGAGAAATAGAAATATTCTTCTGTTTCTCTATAAAGTTCAGAAAACACTCTATATTATATTTTCATCGTCAGCCGTGGAATCTGCCTTTCCTGAATCAAAATACCCGCATAACACATTACATGTGTTAAGATATCAGCCTCGCTGTCCGCTTCCTCACGGACATATTAGAGATTAATTAAATTACGGCTAATGCAATCCCTTCCATCCACGGCTTTGGATTAAAAGCAATCAACATACGGAGACATCCGCCCAGTATCTCCAAAGCAGGTGATGGATCTGGAAGCCAATTATAAGATACTGCAGCAGCAGTTTGTCTTGGCCTGGTGTTAAAAAACCCAACGCAAGTGTTTAGTCCAACCAGAGAAAAACACTTTGCTTAAATGAGTTTAAGACAAACAGTCTTTACCTTCAGAAAACCTTCTTCCTAAACTAAAAGCAGCGCTAATTAAATCCCAAATGTAAATTAAATTACAGGTTGTTTTTCTTTCTTTTCTTTTTAGAATACATTTAAAGTTTCCTGGTCTTGATTTATGGTTAGGGTTTTCGAAGGACACACGACTTCACAACTTTTCAGGTTCCTGGAGAGCAACTCGGCTCGAAAGAGAAAAGCAAGAGTTTGTTTCTCGGAGGAGTTCTTCTTGTTTCAGATTGGCTGAAAGTCGGGGCTTTGTAATCCGGTTGAGCTTCTCACGACCGACCCAGGTGGTTGCTCCCCTGAGCAGAAGTGTACTTTGTGAAATTACACCTTGAGGTTTGCCTGCCTGGAGAAAGCCTGCACCACTTCCTAATATGGCCAAGTCCAAAAACCGGTTTAAAAGAACAAATTGGTCTTATGCGGCGTCAACATGGCATGCACTGCAGAACCGCTGGACGACGGACATTAGCTGAATGACGAACTTGTATAACGCAGAATCAGGGTGTTATGCTACAAAACTAGTTACTATTTTCAATATTGGATAATGTGCTCTAAGTTTTTTTTTTATTTAAAGATGCCATCAAAGAGAGAAAAAAGAGACAAATTGCAGAAATGAATAAGAAAATTCAGAAATAGGATTTTTGTTATACTTTTAAATCTAGCATCAACAGTCAAACATATTGTTTGGTTAGAAAAACTTTTACAAACACATTTCCATTGAAGTAATGTAAAGTAATAAAGTTTTCCATGTGGAAAACAAATTAAGACGATGCGCCACAAAAACATCAGTGACGCTTTTTTTATACATTATCATATTTTAAATGCTCTTTTTATACATTTATTATCTGTCTGGTTATCTTGTTGCCCTTTACAACTCTTTAGGATGTTGAAAGTGTTTATAATGAAGAGGAAATTGTAAAAATAGCCAAATAAGAAAATCTTAGCTGCTTAGGAGAATTGCTAGCTTTTCTTCTTCTTTTGTATTTAGAGGTGTTATTAGTAGGAATTGGGCCCCTTCTATGAAGGCAGTAGTAACTCAGTTTTTTCTACATTCTCATTTAGTTAAAAAAAAAAATCCAGTCTAGAGTGACTGAAGTGTAAATGTGGCTGCAAAGGCAGCGTATTGCACATAAAAGGCAAATGTATGAAGCAGTTTATTTCATGCATTTCTACTTTTATAAGTCAAGAAGTTGGATATAAAAAGTTCTTTTGAACACAGTTTGACAGAAAAGTTATATATGTTAAAATACAGGTGAGTTTTGAGCATTTTTAAGTTCATTCATCTCCGCAATGTACCAAGCTATGTAAGGAAACAACCTGATACACAGAAGCTGTCTGCGTTAGCATGAAAGGGTTTGTTTGCTGCACAGAACAGAGGCTGGATTTGTTAAACATTTTCATTTTCTGGCTATAAAAATGCTTAAGTTTAAACTATTATATGAAAACGTTTTGTATCAATGTTCTACTTATTTTTTGGGTTATTTTTACAGTGCCATTTCACAAACGTTCAACCTAATTATTTTCAAATAATTTCAGTCCAATCATACATACATTTCAACTGGCCCTCGTTTTCCACCAGTGCAGTTAAGTTTAGCTCATTATTCAAACTGATTTGAAAATGTTCTCTAAGGAAATAAAGCCAGAACCTTGTAATTGACACGTTTCTGGTGCGCCCGAATATCTGACGCACAAATGACATCCGCTAAACAGCATTACCAGGAAACCAAGCTGCTTCTCTCATCCCACCGGGATTTAATTTCCACTTCAAAATCGAACTGATGAGGTTGCTGTTGTGTGGAAGTTGTGCTAAAAGGAGTTAGCCTATCACTAAAGCTTTTTAAAGTCTTAAACAGCATCTCAGTGCTGAACAAGTTGCAGCAGTGCAGACGTCCCCAACGCTAATGTTCACGCTTCCAAAGAAGTATTTTCAAAAGAAACCTCACAAATGACCAGAGGTTCCTGAAACACTTGAAAGCTGAATGGGTATAAATAGCTCTTTGCACCAGTCTGATGGTTGAATTACCAAAATAACAGATTAAAAAGAAGAAAAAAAACAATAAATATATTTGCTGTTCAGCTCATATGTCTATTTATTCAGAGATTTAGTAGCTTGGAAATAGTTTTGATTCATTAATTTAAATTAATTGTCTATTAAATGAGTTACCACCTGTTGTGAATGATTCAAATCCAAGGTTTCAGTCATTTGGTCATGGAAAACATTTATCAAGAAAGTTTCTGGAGTGTAAAACTATATCTATGTTTTTTTTCCACACTGAGAGAAGAGCTAAAAATACACCAAATATTAATGTCGTGATGAAGACTGAATAAGTGTCAGTGTTTCTGAATCAAGGTCGGGTTTCCATATCAGTTTGCCAGCCTTTGAACCACTGTCACGGCCCTTCGCCACAGAGCGCTCAAATGATGCATTAGGAGGATGAGCGGGGCCCCGCACGTCTCTTCGGGGACGGCAGACATAAGTGATATTAATGGAAACCATTGCAGAAATCTTACATGAGAAACACAAGCCCCGAGTGAGCAGCTGTGACTGGCACCGATCGGGCCGGGCGTCACGTTTCGGCCAGGCGAGGGCGGCTTTCGCATGTCGTCAGGGCGAGACGGAGGGCTTCTTCTTCTTTCTTTTTTTTTTCTTTTTTCCCCAAATGAGGACGACAAATTCTCGCGCCACATTAAATGTCGCCTCTCCGCTTTGCCAGGATGACCTCTGTGGCCAATTATACGGGAGGCTAATGCTCTGGCTGACATGTCTATTTGAATGGATGAGATGTTTTTGCTCATTCACTGACACAGGAGATCACACGCTTATTATCATCACAATGGTCGTATACACAAGCTTATGTAAATGCCTCCTCACGCCGTGGCGACTGTCAGGCCCGCCGCATATTAGCTTTGTGCTTGGAAGAATGGCGAGCGTGGAGAGAATGGGACGGATAAATTCAGGGTTGCCGGAATGTCGCCGCCTGAGCTGTAAGGGCAGCGGGCCTGTTTTTTTTTTATTTTTTTCATTTATATGTCATTGTTGTTTAATAAGTTTCATCTTGGCTGATTTTTTTCTTTTGTATAGGACAGTGGGAGGGGGGAGCGTTTGTGTGTTACTTCGTAGCTTCTAGGGCTTTCTGACCAGTAAGATGTCAGTGAATTTCCCATTCAGGGAGCCAAACCATCAAGCGATATCTTTGGGACTCTGAACTGATAATGAACTACTGCAAATGCATTGATTCTTTTTTTTTTTTTCTTCCTGTCTTGATAAGATCAATTCCCAGAGTATCGAAAGCTAAATCCGAATGTGCTCTCAATGTCAAGCTAGAAACGAGAACTGGAACCTCCTCCTCCTCCGTCCCTCGCATCCTCCAGGTCCATCCGTCCACTTTCTCCAGACTGAGAGTGCCTTGTGGACGCAAAAAAAAAAAAAAAAAAAAAAAGGGGGGCAGGCACGGAGGCCCGGGGCTCAGGAAGAAATGGAAAAACAGCCGCCCTGGCTGCATGGTGGACTGAGCAAATAATACAGCTGCTCCAGCCGACTCCCCCAGGAAACGGCCCTCAATTAGGCCTCTTCATATTCATCTTTGCCAGAAAGGGGGAAGAGAAAATAAAGGGGGCAACTGTAGGGTTTTTGGATGCTTGGGCAGAGATTTCATCTGCGTAGCCTTTCTGAGACTCCAATTGTGTTGGCTGGCGATATCCTCTGCTGCCTGCTTCATTGTTTCTTCATCGGACCTCTTCATCAGACTCCAATTAGCTGAATGCATGCTGAAGGACGAGATAGAATTCATTTGTGTGTGAGAAATGTGTGCACTCTGCTCAGCATACGATGTGCGCGCGTGTGTATGTGTTCTTGTGTATATTACAAACAGAGGACCATTATAACCATATTCACCAGTGAAGGGAGGTCATGTGTGGAAAGTGAGGACTTTTTCCCGGTGCTCACTTTTTTCAGTTGAAATGCGCTCTACTAGTTAGGTTTAGTGTGCAAAAGGGTAAAGGTCAGGATTAGGCCATAAAAATGAATGGAATTCAATGCAAAGTCCCTGTGAAGATAGAAAACATACCCTGTGTGTGTGTGTGTGTGTGTGTGTGTTTGGACTCAGGCTGAGCGCTGCTGTCGGTAATCGTCCCGTCTGGGGGGAAAAGTTGACTGATTTGCCTCCTGCTCTCCTCTGTTTGATCGCGCTGTTTTCTCAGCCGTGAGCTTGTTTGGTAACCTTTGACATGCAGATGATAGGACCATACTGATGACAGAGCGTGTATGACAGGTGTTTACCGAGTTTGAATGCAAACATCACACCCATGTATGCATTATGAAAAGAAAATTCTTCCTTCCATTATATTACTTTTCTGGAGCCCACACTCGATCTACAATGTTTTCTGTCTCTTTGATGCATCCTCTAGCCATGTGGACTGCAAAAGAATTAAAATCCCAAAAATTCAATGCATCTCAAAGGGATTTTATGTCAATGAGCAACACAAAGCACCTCTTATCTGTGAAGTGGAAGGAAAAAAGAATACATGGTTATCATAACCTTTTCTGAGTAAAAATCTGAAGAGTGTGGTGTCCTTCCATGCATAATTTAATCTCACTGCAACCACAACTCTTCTGTGAAAGCCTCAGATGTTTGCTGTTAAGATTAACAAGCAAAAAGCATCATGAAGACCAAAGAACATAACGGGCAAGTAGAGAATACAGTTCTGGAGAGGTTCAAAGCAGGATCAGGTCTTGAAACAGTCCCAAGCGTTGCATGTCTCTCTGAAATCCCATGAAAACCGTGAAACGTGGCGGTGATTAACTTTTATCATCAGGTATAAGGAAGATGGTCATAGAAGAACATCTGTTGAACAAACAATATCTTGAAGATCAAGGAACAAATCAAAATCAGGAACCCTGACCCAGACAAAGAGAGCATTCATCAAATGTGAAGCCACCAGACCCATGATACTTCTTGTGGGGTTGGAGGTAGCCGCAGCTCAATCTGCTGATCGGAGATTTGTTAGTTGTGCTCTTTACAATTCTGGCGTTTATGGGAGAGTGGCAAAAAGAAAGAAATTGTTGAAGGAAACCCATGAGGAGTCACATTTTCAGTTTGCCATCACTCATGTATCAGACGCAGCAGATGTGGACGAATGTGTTCTGATCAAGTGAGGCCAAAATCAGACTTTTTTTGATCTTCATTCAAAGACCTGTCAGTGTGCCCCAGCTGCCCACATCCGAAGGGCAGCCGGACTCAGCTGAAGCCTCCATCATCTGGAGGAGACCTCAAAGTGGAGTCACTGCTTCCCCACATCAAACTTAGCCACATAACATGGCTCAGGTGATCAGGGGGGGTTTAAGTGCCTCTCTTTGGATGTTTTCCAGGCAAGTCCTATTGGACGGTGACGGGAAGACCCAGAACCTTCTGGAGGGCCTATATATCCCGTCAGACCTGGGAACGTCTTCATTAGAGCTGAAAGGTGTCATTCGGGAGACGGATGTCTGGGTTTTCCTCCCCAACATGTTACCCCGGTAACCCAATCTTAGATAAGAGGGGTACAGCTAAGGTGATGACACCCCTAACCCATCTCAGACAGATTGAAGGAGTAGTCAACTAACTGTATTTACCAACCCAAGCTTTTTGTGTTTTTAAGTACCACATACATGTACAAATCATAGATAACTCATACATACAAATAAACTGTTATCACCAGGTTTCATATGCGAGGCAGCCATATTAAGGTTTGTGATCAGGAATTCAAGGAACTTTCATGTCAGTTTTTTTTTGGTGAATTATACGTTTCTTTTAGCTTTGTTTTTATGACATGCAGCAACGTGCCATGACTTGAGAAACCATTAGTAAGTGATCTAGTTAAAGTCTATATCTAGATCCAGTTGATGATCTTAGACTTGAATATTGATGTTCAAACACTCCTCATCCAAGCTGAATGAGCTTGAGTAAATTCGCTCAAATAGCTTTTTGAAAATTCAGTGTCTTCCACCTCACAATTATGCGCTACTTTGTGTTGGTTCCATCATATAAAAATCCCCCAAAATGCATTGATCCATGAGGCTGTAATATGGGCAAAAGTGAGAAAGTTCAGTAGGCCTTGAATACTTTTGCAAGACACTGCATGTAGAATGCTCAGAGCAGTGTTTTTTTTTTTAATCTACATCATCCAAATGCACATCTCCAAGTCACCTCCTCAATGAGGTTTGATCTAGCAGCCTGGAGGGAACACAGGGAAGAGAGTGGAAGGGACAGCAGCGCGACATCTTGCATACAGAAGCATCTGCCTGTCTGTTTCTCTGTCTCTGTCTCGCTAGGTGTCCAACGACTACAAGTCCAGGCTTATTTTCAACCTTTCATTCCCTCAAGCAGCAGACTCCCCCCACCCCTCCTTCTTTAATGACCCTCAAGCCGCACCTCCACTCCTTTGAAAAGTTCAATCCACCTTCGCCTCACCCGGCCAGCTACTATCTGCCTGTAATAACTGAAGCACCTCATCTTTGTAGATGGACTAATTTGCTGTCTTTGTGCCGTTTTGTTCGCCTCCCTTTTCATTGGATTACTCGCTCCACCTGCCATACTTGAGGATTCCTTGACGTCCCGCAACCCTCACTGCCCCTTGCTGCCTCTCATGTGGACGCAGCCGCAGCCACTACTGTCACCTACTGCACTCTGCTGGCCTCTTTTGGCATTGCGTCTGCATAGTCTCCTGTACATGAAGCCGTGCAGTAAGAGATCAAATTTAATGGTTGCGTTAATAGTTCATCTTTCACACACCTGTAATCCTAAATGTGACCAGATTAGAAGTTTGTCTCCGTTCCTCCTTGCTGGCTCTCCTGTGAGGCATGGAAAAAAGAAAAAAAAGCAATCATTTGGAGGATTCTCAAGGGCCCAGTAGCCTTGTGATGCACCAGGTGTCATTTGCTCACTCTGCTGTGTGTCTTATCATCCTGGAGTGGTACATTACTCCTCACATACCCGCAGGAGTTTTGTGAGCTCCTGCGGATGGATGGCTCAGCACACTAACTTTGGAAAATACTTTCAGATCTTATGCGGCGTAAAATTCAGACGAGCCGCTCACCGACAAAACACACAGCCATTTGTATTCCGCTGGTGGTTTCGCTCTGTGTTTGAGAGGCCCAAGAACCGCTCCAATCATTCGGCATGTCAGTTTTTTTCTATCTCTTCTTTTTGGGAGAATCACAGGCTTAAAATAGCTACGGCCATTTTGGATTTGGCTAGCGCCGGTGAGGAGGCGGATGCGGCGCAGCTGGCTAAAAGGTTTCTGACAGCGGCTATTCAGGCCTCCCCGGATATGAGTACGCAAACACAAACGCCTTCGCACGACGGCGACACACAAAACACAGACCCACCGGCCCAACAGAACTTGGCAGGGCTGTCGCCGCAGCGCTGGCCAGAAAACTGAGGCCAGAGAATGACTTTGCTTCTCTGTGTCAGCAGCTGTCCCTCAGCGCAGAGTTTGGGGACGAAGGAGGGACTGCGACTGTGCTCTGCCTGAGTGCCGCTAATAAGAACAGGAAGCCCAGATAAAGGGCTCTCTTTCATGCTGTAGCGCTGGCATAATGAGCCCTGGCATCTGATGGATTACTCAGACTTATTTTGCAAAAAGCCTGCCTAATTTTTACTTTCGCTCTCCACTAACCCTGCGCTCTCCCAGACTGTTGAACAAAGGCCAGCCTTCTCAGTGCCTTGATGCTCTCATCGCGCGGCCATCATGCGCATTACGTGTCTTCCGCTCGTTAATCGCCCGGTGATAAGTCGGACACGATTTCCTGGAGCAGCAGACGGAAACGATGAGAGCGCTCGGCGAAGATATGGCGCATAGCAGACGCCTTTAGTCACAATGGTCACGACTGGGGGGATATAGTTTCAGCTAATTTCATAAAGCTAATTCACTCAGTCGAGGAGGGAAGTGGAAGAGTGGGGGGGACGAAGAAGAAGATCCTATAGCTGACAATGGAGTATTTCTCTGATTGGCCTAAAATGCTGCTGCATTGTGTTGGAAGTTTACACACACACACACATGTACGTCAGACTCATTTTGGGATTTTAATTATCTCCCTCTATGACTGCCTACACAACAAACCTCGGTTATTCATAAAAACACAACGTTGCTGTGAACGTTTTTCCAAGACTCTGGCTCAAATATTTACATACATCTTCCACTAATGTTACATGTTCATTTCCAAGTTGAAGAAAACCTCAGAGTTAGTTTTTTTAGCCAGTAGCAAGGCTCTCATATGCAGGTCTGGAAAAAATTAAGAGAGCACTTAAAGTGATCAGTTTCTCTGATTTTACTTTTTATAGGGACATGTTTGCAGAAAATGAGAAATGGTCAAAGTAATGAAAACGATGCAGTGCTTTCAGACCTCAAATATGCAAAGAAAACAAGTTAATGTTCATTTAGAAGCAACAACGCTAATGTTTTCACTCAGGAAGAGTTCAGAAATCAACATTTGGTGGAATAACCACCAGGTTTTCATCAGGATTCAGTGCCATTGGGCTCTTTATTAAAGGAATGATCTTGTAAAGAATCTGACAAGCAAAATCTCTTCTTGAGAAAACTTTTAGCAGCTTGACCTCAAAAGTCTTGAAAAAGGTGCTGTAAAATCAGTAGTTTTAGGCCTGAACAAAAAAAAAAAAAATGTTGAAACATCCTGGACAGACTGTTTTATTGTCAAATCACACAAGGCTTGAGTCAACTGGGTATAATGTCCAAACTAAGTGGAATAACAGGGAGGGTTCCAGAATCTCATGGTGGCGGCATGTTGCTCTGTTACGTTGGTTTTTCCTTTTTTTTTTTTTTTTTTTAGACTTTTGTTTGTAACTTGTTTGGTTGAAGCACTGCATGTTTGGACAGTTATCTCCTCTGGATTTGGATGCTGTGTGACAGGAATCACTTTTGCTCTCACTTATTTTGCTTTTGGACAGTTGTTCCGCATAATCATGGGATTTTTTTTTTTTTTTTTGAACAACCGGGAGCAGCTAGCTAGCATCTCAAAAACCCAAGCAAACCCTGGAGTCATGGATTCAGGTCAGGAACAAAAAGCAAAGAGAGAAGGAGAAAGTCAAACCATCTCTTCCATTGTTTATCATAGATGTTAATGAGGAATATCATCTGCTGCTCAGATATTGAGCCGTTAGCATGTTGTGACAACACTACAGTCAGAACGCATCAACCTAACCAAGTGTTCTTCTTGTCACTGTGGCAAAATTCAAACCTTTTTTAACATCCTTACTTCACTGGATGTTGAATAAGTGGAAACCTGGTCTGAAGCATCGGTTTTAAAGAGCATTTAAAGCCGTATGCTAGGTCCTACTGTTGTGGCCAAAGCAGCTGAAGAACCACAAGGAGGGTTTATAGTGTGACCCCAGCGAAAAACAACATTCCTGCTTTGTTTTTTAATGTGAAGAGCTTTGAATTAAACCACAGCTGCATTGGGAGGGATTCATAACCTTGGCAGCTTGAAAGACCAGTAGCTTCCTAACAAGGGCGAGGACCTTGTTTTCTTCTCGCATGCATGCGCCGCACAGCCAAAGAGCGAGACGTGACGGTTCACGCGAGCGGCGGTGCTTTTGCCCGTGTTACACGAGCACATGTGTGCACTGTAATCAAAGTGACTGTGTGAAAGCGACAAAACGCTTCTTCTGCCTGCTCACCTCAGGAATAACTATGGAAACTGAAAGCTCACGAGGAGCCGTGCCACAGGTCTCTGTGCGACCGATCGATCAAATTGATCTAAAATTCAGCTTTAACCGGCTTTACACGTGACGTTTCACTGGAGCACTTTTTTCCAGTCCCAGTTTCAAGCTTGTTGTTGAGCTTTACTGACAGAAATGAGGAATAATAAACACATATGAACGAGGTCACTTTGAGGTTATGGAAAATGGTTGAGTATAATTACCAGTGGGTCCTAAGGCTGATTAATTGTGATTAATCTGATTAACTGTGATTAATCGATTGTTGAAATAATCTAATTTAGCTGTAAATGAATTGCTATAGGGAATACACAAAAAAACTCATTTGCTTGCAAAAAGACAACATATTCAGAGCAGTAATTAAGCAGAGATATTATATTAAAAAAATAAATATAAAAAAAATCTGCATAACTGTTAAGGTCACCTTCAATGGCAGAAATGGCAGTGAGGAGTTTTACGTATCTGTGAATGAACTTTGACCCACCATTCCCCTAAAACTTGCAGTTACAGTTCAGCATGACAGACCACTGTACGTCATTATGATGCTCCCAACAGCAGAAGCTGTCGGTGGAGCAAATAAGTCTTTAATATTGAACAGGCAGTGTGACGGAAGGGGACCAGTGATGAACAATAAAACCAGTGAGCTTCTGTACTGAGGTAATGATGGAGAACGCCGTAGGATTCAGACGAGCTTTAGCAGGAACAGCTGTGGACGAGGGCATAACAATGAGTCTGCAGGAAGGTGACAAATAACCGAGGGAGCTGAGCCAGACAGAGGAGCAGCAAACTCATATAACACAATTTGTACTTTCCACTAAAGTTTTGATTTTGTCCCGTCAGTCAACAGAAAATCTCCCAGACAGTTTTGCTTCAAGACGGGTTTTTTTTTTTTTTTTTGGCAATCGTGAGGAGGGCCTTTTCTTTTGGTCAGCCATGGTTTGGACTCCACCACTGATGCCATTTTCTTTCTTATTGTAGAATAATGACCTCAACTGAGCTGCCATGTTTCTGATTTTGTTCTGGGTTCTTTTGTGATTCCTCTTGTTTTGGGATGATGATGATGATGATGATGATGATGATGATGATGATGATGATGATGATGATGCTCCAGAGGTATTTTCATTGCTCTCTCCACTTTTTGTGGATAAAGCTTTTCCTGAAAACAAACAAAATAAAAACAATCAAAATGAAAGTTGAAATGTATTTACTGAACTGGGTCTCAGAGGTTCATCTATCTTGTGCATGATCAGGTTTCCTCAGACCTAATAATTCACCCTTCTGGAGAATGTGACATTTTAAGAACACAATGTCTGAGTGTTTTGTGAATTTTGTCGTTTGATCTGTTCTACGACCTTCTGTTTGAGGATGACTGTGATTATTTCAACGCTATAGCGTGGAGCAGAAGCTGCCGGGACTCCTATAAATGTCCCCAGATAACTGGTATTTGTTTTACCTCTAAGAACCACTAAGATCTCTGTGGTACTGTAGCATAATTAAAGACAGAAATATTCTGTTCCTCCAATTTATTAGACTTGTTGCTGGATGTTTTCTCCACATAAACAAACTTGTCAGACAAAGAGGAGAGTAGTGACCAGCGAGGCAACATGGGAGAACAGGTTTACCCAAGTTGCTTCCCAACAACTCCTTTTTGAAGACTCAGATCTGGACAGACTTGAGTCTCAGGTAGTGAGAAAGAGGAAACGTCTCCGTTTACTGGGGATTGTTCCACCCGCAGAGCCACACAGAGAACCGAACTCTATACGCTTGAAAAAGAAAGTGGTGAAACTATAGACAGCAGGAGCTCTGGATGCAAAGTAAGCTGGAAAACACTCATCACCTCTGATCGGGTTTCACCACAGAAAAGTGAATGGTAGAGCTAACAGACAGGGCAGTCAGAGCTGGTGGAACGGATCCAGAATCAGTGAGGCTGTAATAAGAGTCCAGGTACTTGAAGCAAAGGCTGAGAGCTAAAACCACAGTAACTCACAGAGCAATCAGGGAACAAGCAATGGCATTGAGGCAGAAAACATATCAGATAGTTCAGACCACTCAAAGGCTGATTATAGGTCTCGAGCCTATAAATAAAAATTAATCAATCGGGTTGGACACCATGCCTATGGGCTCGGGTCAGGCTAAGTTGGATTTTTCAGGCCTGATATAAACTCTTAAGAGAAACAGGCAAAAGCAGCAGGAAAGCTAAAGCTAGTTAGCATGGCCGCCGCTGATGGTGGACAAACACTTTCCTTGTAACGGTAAGTCGTTTCTCCTCCATTAACACATTTAGCACCATATACATGAGGATAGTTGACAGCGCTACGACCCTCCTCCTCGTTCTGATTGGTTGTTTTTGACCGAGAGTGGTGAATTTTTGCGGACCGCAATGGTAGCACTGGGAGGAGATGGAAAAGTTTGATCGTTTCATGGATTATCTGTCTCATATCATGCTGTCACAACATGGTGACAGTTTTATATGTGAAAAAATATATATTTTTATAAAAGTTATATGCTGCAGCCTTAAGCAATAAAAAAAGCACACGAACGACAGTTTAGCTAAAAGTCTCCTTCCAGCGAGAGCTGAAACATAAACGACAGGCCTGCTGGGTCCCTGGGCTGCATTTGCAACAACGTACGTACACGTTGAACGTTCGTGCATTAACATTTCCGTTCATATCTGCGCTAATGGAGCATGCGAGAGGCGACTGTGTGTTTTCTCCAAGTCCTTGGTGCTTCTTGGTCCGCAGCCAGAGCCAGAGCTGTGTTGCAGGAGATACAACTCGTCTGTTACCGAGACAGAAGGAAATGGAGCTTGGCTCGTCGCACAGGGCCCCTCACAACTGTATTTCTATCAATTTGGCAGCGGGGCCCGCTCGGCCACCCCGAGCCCCCTGTGTGTGCTCATCAGCGAAGTGTCGCGTCTGCCGACAGAGAGCTGCCATTTGTTCGGGGAGCGCTCCCCACAGAAACAAACAACAACAAAAAAGAGGAGCCCCGTCTTTTAATTGCGGGGTAATTTATCGCCTGACTTGCTAATTAAATTGCATCGCCAACCAGTCTGCCGTAGCTCCACAGAGTCTGTGTTTGAGACTCCAGACTTGGCCGCGAGCGGGAACAGAGCACGGGGAGCAGAAAGGCGGGAGATGAAATGAAGCCGAGGAGGTGATTTGCAGAGGAGACGAGACATGAGGTCAAATGAATGGAAAGAAGAATATAATTGGATGAACGGAGGAGAGACACTGGGACACATGACATCTCTGATCCTTCCTGCTTGAGTGTCACCAGAAAAGGAAGCTAGATGTGATTCGCATGTTCAAATAAGCCCCAGTAATTAAACTAAGCGTGACAAACTGCGGAAACAAAGATGCAACCAAAAGCTCAAACGTGTCAAAAAGAGATCACTTATCGTCGAAATCATAACTTCTTCTCACAGTTAACAGTGAAATTGATTCAGTATTTCATGATGTACTGAAAGACGACAGCACAGCCATCAGTATTTCTAAATCACTGAGGTGCTTTGTTAACTTACAGAGTCATGTTTAAAAAAAAAAACGCCATCTTAAAAAAATATTAACAGCAAGGCAAAATTTCAGGTATCATCAAAGTTTTAGTAACTTTTTAATCACAGACTGTATATTTATTAGGAAGTTATTTGATAGACCACACCACAGGGCAGCGTTGCACAGTGGAAAGACGAGAGCTACGTGGACGTCAAGTAAAAACCTAGAACTGCAAGCGGTTGTCAACGGGTTCCAACCCTGAATCGGACTTATGAGTCCATTTTCACTGGCAGTTTTAGTAGAACCGAACATCATCGCTGTTTTGCAATGATGAACCGGCAAAGCTGGCAGAGATGTAACCCAAAGACACTTGAAGAGATGAATATAAACCCACTGCACAACTTCCAGATTCTCTTTGTAAAAAGTGTTAAGTTAAATAGTTACATTTCTCCTCGATTTCACAATAAAATCCAGCAGCAATACAGAAATTTGTACAGTCAGTCCTGCAAAAGTGGATTTTTGTGGTGGTCAAACACATAAAAGGAGAGAGAGAAAGAAGAAGAAAAAAATAACACGTCTTTCTTCTCCTTATCCACTGCGTGCGTTAAAGGACATGATGGGTCGCCATTTTCCCAGGAGCCACAAATGTTTCCTGTTTTTTTTTTTTTCTACTCTTGCATAAATGCCTGTCGCATTCTGCAAAGTGCAGAAACATGTCAGACAAAAGTGCTCAGCGGGCTCCCTGGCTCATGTCCTGGATGGTCCCGTCACAGGGACCCCGGTGGGGTCGGGGAGTGGGGCTGGTGAGGACATCCACAGGTTGGTACATACTTATAGGGGTAGCTGCAGATCACTGCTGTGACATTTTCCTTCCCTCATGTGACCCCAGAGAACCGTGGGACATGAGCCGGTTCAGGTTGGGCCATGACCACAGAAAGCTGACAAACATCAGTTTTCATGTCGCTGCTAAGAAATGTTATAAAATTGATCTTTCTATTTGAATACAGTTTCATTAGACTTTGCTTGTTTAAACATTTGACAGTTTACAGCTTATTAAGTGCGACTTAAAGGAACTGCTGAATTAAAGGAAGTGAACTTCTATTTAATAAATGTGAATAACACGGGGGGGAAAAATCATTTATTTGAGTAATTTGATTCTCTAACTAAAACACATTCAAGGATTTCTCCCAGAAAACTTGCTGAGCCTGGTGTTTGGGGCGCTCTGCAGTCATTCATCCAGCAGCCCGCCGTGTTTTGGAGTTTAAAAAAAAAAGTTTAAAGTTGACAGGAAATTTGAAAATATCCTGTCATTATCTGTGAGATTATAAGAGATAATCTAATGTTATTGGAAGATTAATACCTGAACACCAATTACAAAGTTTTTAAAAAATGCAAACATTTAAAAAAAAAAAGTAAATAAATGAACAATGCTAAGCCTGGTGGGGGCATAAGTAAAGCCTGGTGGCCCGCCAGGCTTATAATACACTGGGGGAAACCCTGACATTATATAGATTGTCTTATTTCTGTTTATTGTAAAGATTTTCCACTTACAGCTGATGAAAACACTACTAAAATAAAAACATTTTAAAGACATAAACATGGGCTTAATAAAAAGTGTGAATAAATGCTGTTGTGATTTTTTAAAGGTTACTTTTAATCTGAAAAAACAATCCTCATGTTACGGCTTTATTACCAATTCTATAAAATTAATCTGATTCCTTCAAATTCTACACTCAACGACTTCTGCCCAGGTCTCTCATGAAAATGAGATGCAGATCTCAACGGGGTTTACCTGGTTAAATAATGGAAATAAAAATAAATAAATAAAAAAAAGAATATCCCAGTTTGACTAAGTGGGGGGAAAAACTGAGACTTTTGCAAATTTATTAAAAATACAAAACCAACAACCCACATTCATGTAAGTTTTCATAGCCATTTTTGAACTTTGAGGAGAGAGCTAAGTGACAACAGTTTGGAATAAGGCTGTAGCAGAATAAAATGCGGGGAAAATGAAGCACAATGAACATTTTCCATATCTACTCTCTTCTTGAATCCTCATTTAAAAAGATTGAAAAATCTTAAAACTGCGAACTATTTTCAAATTTTAGCTTTTCGAGGCAAAATGGCTGACGTGCTAAATTTGTTCTGCCCCTTTTCTTTTATCAGATTTATTTATTTATTTATTTATTTATTTATTTATTTATTTATTTTTGCTTGATGTAACACCAGGCCTGTGTCTGTGTTTAATTAAATGCTGCATTCGCCCGCTGAGCTGGACTCACAGCCGTCGTTCTCATTATCCATACAGTATGTCTGAGCATATATCGCACTCATCAGCGCTCAAAGCTATCACCCCCTGGTTCATTCAGCAAGATTTTCTTACTTATTGATTTTCGTTTCTCCATTATCTGCCGGGCGCTGAACAAAAAAAAAAAAAAAAAGATAAACGTGGCATGGTTGGGGAGAGGTACTGTCATTGTGTATGAATTTAGATAAGGCATTTAAAGCTCGCAGCGGCGTCATGCATCAAGTTATCATCCGTTGTCAGCTTCTCTCTCGTCCTGAGCTCTTTTCAAAGGGCAGCCGGGTCGCTTTTGAGCCGCTATTTGAATTCAGGTTTGCTTCCCAGTAAAAGGTCTTATCCGGTTTGTTTAGCATGTATCGGTGTATTTCTTTAGGTCTCTGAGAATGTACACATTGAGGCGTTCTTTTCGAGTGTTTCCGTAAACGCAGACGTTATCTCTGTTTTGATAATGAGGCCTTGGCTGTAACTCAGCACACGTGCCTTTCAGGTTTATATTCACGCAGCGTTTAATAGATATCCTGTGTTCATATCTCATTTATTTTTGACAAAACACCTGTGAGGTTTTCTTTCTTCTTTGCGTTACAGATGAATTCTCGATCAGCCTTCGTTTTCGTTTTTCAGTGACTGATGCACACGCATGCCGGCGTCGTTCTTGAACTCGTGCACCTCTTTCAAATGCTGATTTGATTCAAATACTAATTTCCAGGGAGACTCTTTTTTTTTATTTATTTACATTAAAAATTCAGGTTGATTCTGAAAAAAAAAACACACACACAAAACAAGATGTTAAAATAGGCGTAGAATTTCTTTGGCATTGAGAGTAGTGAATTATATTAAAATGTACATTTCTATCAGAAACAACATCCCAGTCTGAATAAATAAATGCATTACGTGTGTAAAGTGGAAAATATCAGTGAGGAGTTGAATGAAAATAAAGAGAACAGGGTTTTTCGGCTAGATTCATTGGTTGTCTTTAAGGGGCTCTTCAAAGGCCTTGAGCTTAATGAAAATGTGAGATATTGCCGCAAGAGCAGCTCAAAAAGCTGAAAAGCTGATTGAGATGTTAGTCATAATGCTTTCTGGAGAACTAATTTGTAATACAGGTGAATTAAAAAAGGTGAGTTGACAAGAAGCCTTCTGGTTAAAGACTACTCAGGGTTTCTGAAAAGAAGGAGGCACGAGGATAGTCAACTCCAGGATTCTGGAGGAACAGTGTGGTTATTGTTCTGGCGGTGGAACATCGGACCAGATCTGCACCAGGGTCCTCAGAGTTCACCCAATCAGTTTATGTGCGTTTCTTGAACTCCGGGAAGAGTTCAAGAAACCTGCTCCCCCAAGTACAACTCCTTAAGTACTTGGGGGAGTATGGAATATCAGACTTGTATGATCCGTCTAACAGATTAGTTACCTGATCCCAACGACAGAATATATACATTAAAAAAGTTAATCATAACAACTGAAAGATTTTGACACATTTTCGGCACAAACTTCAGTTGTTTTTTGTGTGTGTATGCGTGTGTGTGCGTGCATGTGTGTTTTATGCAAAATAGAAACACAACAGACCACTTAAAATGATCAGTTTCTCTGATACTTTTACTTTTTATAAATATATGTTTGAGTAAGATGAACATTGCTCTTTTATTCTATGAACTACTGACATGTCTCCGAAATTCCAAGCAAAAATTTTGTATTTATTTGCAGAAAATAAGAAATTGTCAAAATAACAAAAAAGATACAGTGCTTTCAGACCTCAAATAATGCAAATTAAACAAGCTCATATTCATTTAGAAGCAACAACACTAATGTTTTAACTCAGGAAGCGTTCAGAAATCAAAATTTGGTGGAATAACCAGGAGGTTTTCAATGGGGTTCAGTGCTCTTAATTTTTTTCCAGAGTGGGCATGAAGGAAAATGATGCATTGTTTTCTAATATTTGTACAAATCAAAAATCTGAAGTGGGGGATGTGCGTCTATATCCAATAGGGTTTTATATAAGGAGTGTTAAAGTAAACATTTATAGAGTTCTATATTTATTAACCTGCAATTTATTTGGGAACATCAGAGCTAAGGGCCTTTTTTAGAGTGTATATATATATATATATATATATATATATATATATATATATATATATATATATATATATATATATATATATATAAAATCTTTCAGAGCATCTGAGAAACTTTTCTTGTAAGATGATTTCTAAGAAAACTTGTGAAAAAATATGTTGAATCTGAACATAAGAGCTGTGCTCCAACCCTTGAATATTCTCCTGCTGAAGCTAAATCCCTAATTTGTGCCACAGGCATGCCTTTTATTCTGTGGTAGATCAACAAAACTCTCATACTTCTCTGCTGCCCTCTACTGGATGATCTTCAGAAGCAATAGCAATAGCCCCATCCAAGGTGAAGGTTTCCCAGTCGAGACAATGTAGTGAAAATGAGACATGACAAATCTGACGAAATGAGGTTCAGAGGACGATGGTAATGATATGCTCTGAGATAATATAGCCATGCGATTCATGATTGGCGGTCATGATTGCACGTGCCGCATTTTATAGCCTTTTTGGCAGGTGATTTCGGCGAGAGGCGATAACGCCAATCACTGAGATCATCTGCTGTCGGAGAGTTTGATTGGCAAGGAATCCAGTTTTATGCACATGCATTCTAGTGTGTCACGGCTTCTGGGAGCGATGAGAAAACTTCACGCTGTGTTCTCACACTGAGTATAATGTCCCCAAACCCATTGGGATTATCAGTGTAATGCCCTTTTAACTGCTCTGATTAGCTGCTTATGCCTTATTAGCCTGCTGCGCCACAACAAGAGGATACCGCCGTCCTTACATCGTTTCAGTGTTTGTTTTGGGCAGCAAAATCAGAGGAAGTCTCTGAGGAGCTTTTGGAAATGCTGTGTGACCTTCAACAAAGTTCAAAGCCACGTTTTACCTGCACATTAAAGTGGAATATCGACTGTCAAACACGCCACAGATCAAGCTAATGCTAATGCTAACGCCTACGTGTCCTGCCCGCGGGGCAGAAAAATACAAAGGATGTGTGAAAAGCACTTAGTGGCTCCCACTGCGGTTCAGTGGAGTCCAAAGACAAACACATTTATATTTTACTACAGGAGCAGAACCTCATTAGACACGGGCAAATTACCTGTACAAAGGTTTGAAATAGCGATAGCTGTAACATTTCGTTCCAAAGACTTGTAGTCCTTTTTTTTTCCCGGTTGTATGAGGACCTTCCCCCACCTATTGCTTGCCAAGTCAGTCGATTGGATGACTGAAGGTTTTTACGCCGTTCCCTGACTCATCAGAAACCAAATTTTGGCTAATGGGAAACATTTCAAATCATGAAAAACACACAAACCTCCAGACTTGTTACTTGAACAGACAGTCTGACTGACTTCCCAATAAATATTAACTTGCTTGTCATGATTTTCTAAATTTAGTGGGAGATTTTGCCACAACAATAAAAAAAATATTTTTACACATTTTACCAAGTTTGCTAAAAAATGTAACACTTTTTCTTTCTTTCTTATTTTTTTTTATTTATTTTTTTTTTTTTACAAACAACACATTTTTATCAAATTTCTACTTTAGGGAGCATAAAGAACTGCAATTTCCTTTTCACTGACACCAAAAAGTAAACGGCAAGCTGGTTGCAGAGAGAAGCCGATAACTTCCCCCAGAACAGGCGATAGTATTGTGTTTATTTCTCAAGTTATGTGCATTCATATTCGAGTTATGACTCCATTTATGTGTCTGGAGGTTTTCTGTCAATAGGAGAGCCTCTCCCCCACACCCCCCGAGTCTCCTGCTGCTCGCTGCAATTGATTTTTATATACATTTTCAATAAACATCAAGGATCTAAATGATCTGCTTATTATCATCTTTATGTTATTTTATCAAATGCTTGTGCACAACCCAGAGTTCCACGCCGAGGCAGATGTTCCTTGGCTCAGGGACGCTGCAGCCCTGGACTTTTAACCTCCTAATTAATGAGCAACCTCCTCCTCCACCTGAGCTGCGGATCTCATACTCCTCAGCGTAAAGGCCAAATAAATATTGTGATTTATGCTTTTTTTTTTTTTTTGCATTTAGTAAGAAGCTGTTATATATATATATATATATATATATATATATATATATATATATATATATATATTAGGTGTTTATATGATAAATTAAGACAATTTATCATATAAATAGTGTGGTGGAAGAAAAATATATGTTTTTTTTTGTGTTTCATTTACAAATCAAATTAAATCCTCCCTCGGGAATACAATTACAACTATTTATTGAGAACGTCTACAAAAAGCGATTTTCAAGTCTTGCCCACAGATTCTCAATTGGAACTTTGATTGGGCCGTTTTAACACAAACATAGTATGATCTGAGCCATTCCTTTGTATCTCTGCCTGTAGTTTCAGGGTTGTTAGGTCCAACCATCAACTCTGCCCAGCGTAGCATCCCCACAGCTTGATGTTGCCACCACCATGTCTCACCATGTTTAATCGTGTTCTGTTTTAAGTCAACTTTTAGGACTCATGGCATCACGCATGACATTTTATCTTGATATGTCGTTTTGATTTGTCTTTTAACTTGTTTTATGTTGCTAAAGGCACATCTGGGGATGTGCATTGCGAATGAACTAGGGCTCTAAATGTCGTAGTGTTCTGCTTTTTGATTAAGCTTAACACCTGTCCTCATGCAAATTAAAGACAAAAATCAATACATTGTTTTTTTTAAAGTTCAAATTCAGGCCAGCAATGCAAGCTGTACTTCAATTCTTATTGGTATTTGATGTGGTGTTTGATATATTTTTAGACTGCTTTCCTAATTGGACTAATCTACTGTAACTTTACGCCTCACCACTCGGCGTCCTGATGGGTGAGGAAGTGTGTGTCAGCGTTTTGCCACTTTGCAGCTTTAAGACTTATTATTTGCCAGCAGCTTCTCCAGCAGGAGCAGGTGGCTATTAGTTTGTGTGTTAGGGGGGGTTGTTTCAACAACTATGGATTATTGAGTCTGTATTTAAAAAAAGAAAAAAAGGGGGGAAATGAAAGTAAAAAAAAACCTAAACAGAGGCAGCTGGGAGCTGAACAGTTGGTCTGCATCACGGCTCGGCTCCAAGTCACCCAATTAGTGACTAACACGGCTCCACGCTGCAGCGACGCTTCTTATTATTTAATGACTGTTGCAAAAAAAAAAAGGAAAAAAGTGCTAGAAAATAAAATTTCTGCTAGCAGATAATTGCCGTATTTCAAGCAGATACCTTTTCTTCTGTGTTCAGAAGAAAAGGTGGGTACCATAGATTTAATTGGTTTTCACTTCAGTTGAAAAAAACAAAAAAACAAAAACAAAAACACAGCTCAGTAAAAGATCTAAACAAAACAAAGACGAGCTGCAGAAAAGCCAAAGACGACTTCTCAAGACATTGTTCATCTTTACATTCGTTTTGGGCGTTTGGTGCTGCGTTTAAGCTTTTTTTGTCACTTTGGTGAGATAATAAATTGTAACGTTTATTGTAAATGTTTCTCCAAATAAGGTTAAAACTGGACATATAGGCTAAAATATATCTTTTGGTTAAATGTTCACTAAAAAGCGGTAACTTATGCTTCTAGAATTGTTTTCTATTAGCTGGTTTCTTGGCATAGTTGAAGCTTTTAAGCCCGTCTAGTAGCTTTGCATTAGCCTGCCTCATCCAATCTAAAAACCGTTCTAAAACCTGTTTTTGAGTGAGTTTGGTATCATTATTCAAATGTTTACATCCAATGGGGCATATTTTGTTAGTGTGCTGCTCTGCATCCATCCAACTCTTGTTTCTTTTTTTAATTCTATTGAAGATGTGTGTTGTAGTCACAATTCTCACTGGGAAAAATAAAAGGTTTATTCTAGAAAATCTCCTACCACCGTCTCTACCATCATCCCGTCTGTATGTAAACATCTGACTAGAACTTCAGGAATACTTCAACAGGAGTGGTTATTTGTGGAATTAGATATTTAATTTCCCCAGCCGCTGATTGGATCTTCTTCTATCTGTTAAAGCAACGTGCTTCTCTTTGGTCTGTGACTTCATTAGCTAATCTCCAAGAGGCAGCTTGATGTGGCCAACCTGTGTGTAATGAGCCTGGCAACTTTGCTGGATTAGCACGGGATAATTGGTATGAGATTGCAATCAAAGATTCAATTATGATGCGGGTGCTAACTTATTCCCCCCCTGACTGTTGATTTGCAGTGTGTTCGTTTCAAATAAGTGTTAGTCTTTCCCTGACACTTAATCCCAGACAACGTTTGAGATACGTGTTGACTGTCTGTCTGGATAATTTATTTTTCTGCATTTTGTCACATTACAACCACAAATCTCTTACAGGTTATTGAGCAAACAGCATTATGGAGACCAAAGAATGCACCAAGACGTGTCGGGCACAAAGTTGTGGAGGCGTTTAGAGCAGATTCTAAAATGATAATTCAAGGTTTGAACATCTCATTATGAGATATCTATTCACATAGAGACTTTTAAATATTGCTCCATGACTGAGCTCAGGCTGTTTTGAAAAGAATGGGTTAGTATTTCCGACGTCTCCATGTGTCAAACATTTATCATTTTCACAAAATCACAGTACGCATTACAGTTTGCGGTTGTAACGTGGCAATATGTAAATAAACGCAATGAAAGGCAATGGACACCAGAGGGCAGCAAAGGAAGGAAGCTGGACGGAGGTCTTGGCAATACGTCCACGATGAAAAAGGAAACCCAAAGACCAGCCAAAGAACTAGAATATATAGAAATGTGTATCTGCCTTTAGAAAATTATACTGTTTATAAGACTCTCGTTGTTTTATGTTGCTTCACTAATATACATGTCTTATCTGTTGTAGTTTAAACTGAGGTAATAAAGTTGCTAAGTATTTCCTCTAACAGATAGGTTTAGCTGGATGCATTCGGACATGAATGTATAGTTGTTCTATCTACTGGGTTTCTATGGCGTAGCTGTTGTATTGTTTTGGTTGGGAAATTTGCCTTATGGAGCAACGACTCACTTTCACTAAGGTCAGTCTTTAATGCTTGGATATCACTGTATGTATGAAAATAATGTCATTCGGTATGATTAACAACGCTATTAGGAGAAAATAAAAGAGATAATTCCTCCTCTCGTGTGTTCGTTGCTAACTGAGCGCTAATGTTAGCTAGGTGCACAGTTAGCTGCCAGCTCAGCAGTTGGGTTTATTCTTACTCTTGCTAATGTTAAATCAAAGTGAATGATTGGTACCTCGCGAAAGTCGTTGTCGGCATATATAATACTGCTAAATAAAAATGCATGCTTTCGTCATTAAAGCTGTTAAACGTGGTGATAGCTAGCTGTTAGAACATTAGCATTATGGACTGCAGGTGATGATAGCCACTAACTGCTGTTGGTTCTATAATTGAATTGTTTGTCCCACAGCCCCGGGTATTGTTAGTCGTGAGCATGCAAACTGGGGCTGGTAAAGGTGCCTCTGAACACATATTGCTAATATTGTATTACGTTAATGTTAGTGATAGCTTTCAGAAGCGAACCCAAAGTTAAACAAGTAAATTATTCTCTCTGTACAGGCGAAATGTTTCTAAGATGTATGTCTAAAAATATATATTTTTTAATGTTCACAATATGTATTTAGACAGATGGTGGTTTAATAAGATATTCACAGATATTTATTAGCAACATTTTTTTTTTTTTTTTACTTAAACGTGTAAGCAATACTAAAGGAATCTAGAAATAAGGTTCCGGTTGATGTAACGTTAAGATAGTTGACCATCTATTTAAGTTAAGCTGACCATTTAAAACGAAGCATTACTTAAAAATTTATCTTAACCCCGTTCAGTTTTCTGCATATAAATTCATTCATTCATTCATTCATTCATTTAATTTTATTTAAATGTGGAATACATCAATAATGTGTAATTTGTCTTTTTAGATAGTAAAACCTGACAGTATGTAACAAACTACTCTGCATCGTCGTACTTAACCTTTCTCTCTAGTAATAGAGGTATTCTCTGCTACGTAATTTTATTTCTTTATTCATCTATTTTTTTAATTGAAAGCATTGCTATACCACTATGACACACAAATAATTATTTAATTATTAATTATACTATTAAGTGGGAGCCAAGTTGTAACAAAATTTAAGTTTTATTGACCTTGTGTGCTTTATTACTTTCTCATTGATTCAGTTAGCAATACTTTTTCTTGCATATGGGCATTTTACAATATGTGATAACTCATACTGTTTGAACAAGATAAGTATTACAAGCATGCGTATATAATATTTTAAAATCAAATTTTAAATATTTTGCAGTGTCTTTTGGGGGGGGTTTGCGCTCAAATATTTGAAAGTAGGAAATGTTATATGAATGGATATTATTAATTTGATTATGTTCTATTTGTTTTGTATTAAAAGTCAACACATTTTCTCTTTATATTTAATAACGGCTTTAATATGACTTAATATTTAGACATTTGTTAGCTGTCTTGAAATGGTCCTCAGTTTCTTTTTTCTTTAATAAAGGCTACATTAGTTTCTCTGCTCACACATATAATGATAATCATTTAACAGAATTGATCACTGATTTAAATGCATGTTTCTAAATGCATTAGTTGGTGATTTCTAAGCTTATTTTTTGTTACTGAAACCTCATTGATTACTGTAGAGACAACCCAAGGGGTTGGTCAGTCAATTTCTAAAATGACAGAGATATTTACTTTGAATCTTAAATCTTTTATTTGGGTAAATGGTGTGATGATAAATCCTGCTTTGCTCCAGTCCTTAAATATCATCAAGCTTGTAATCTTTGAATGAATATATATAGGTTGAACCCCAGCAGAGGGCAGTGCTGCACATTTATTAAGTGACGTCTGGAGAGTTCATTCTCATTAGGGGTGCTCATGTTTTATGCGTTCCTATTTGGCTTTAATATGTTTCCATACAGCTAAGCTCTGGTGTCTTTCAGCCCGATCTGTAAGAACTGCATGGGCGGTCCTAGACAGGGGCCAACAGGGGCCAGTCCCCCTGTAAATCTGGTACCGATTCCAGTTTTCGCCCCCATTCTGAAGACATATTATTTAATTAATTGTTTTACAATATGCGGTGGTACAGAAACACCAGTTAATTCCTGCCTTCACAGTTTTACTTTAACTGTGAATTCAAAAATTAAGGTGGTGCACTTTTAGCTTCAGCCGTATTGAGATTGGATCTCAGTTTTGATATATTAAATCATGAAATATTGGCCTTTTTTGTTTTCCAATCTTGTGTACTGAGCAACTGTCAAGACAAGTTTATTTGTAGCAAAGCAGTTCAAAGTACTTTATGCCATAAAAACATAATAAAGCTGCTCAGGGTTTCCCCCAGAAAAACTTGCTAAGCCTGGTGCTAGGGCAGTCATCCAGCCCACCGCCATGTTTTTGAGTTAAAAAATGTTTAAAGTTGATAGGAAACTTGAAAATATCACTTGGTAGTTATTGGAGTACTGGAAAATTAATACCTAAACACCAACTATAAAGTCTTTTAAAAAAGGCAATAATTAAAAATAAATAAACACTGCTAAGCTTGGTGGGGGCACAAGTAAAGGCTGGTAGCCCACCAGGTTTATAATACACCGTGGGAAACCCTGCAGCTACCATTTATGAAACAAGCAATAAACATTATGTTTTATCAAATGGAGCATAAAAACTGAATCTCCATCTTTGGTTCTGCTTCTGGGAATGCAAAGTAGACCAGAACCAGAAGACCTGAGTGATGTGGAAGGTTGATCCAACAATATAACTACTGGTATTTTAAAAAAAATGCTGATCCTAACTTAGCCACTCTGGTCAAAATAGTCTAGAACCGCCATTGATGAGCTAAAAACAAAAATGCTTAAAAAGTCTCACTGAAGAATTGAACCAGTTTTGGTTAGTTCAGCTTGTCAGTTCACACTATTTATGTCTAAATGTCACAATGACGTTTTCCACCTGGTTACACACACATAAATTCTAATTCTGGTCGCCGTACGAATGAAAAGTTAGCATGTTAACGTTTCAGGCGGTACAATCCCTCCGCCCCGTTGAAATACAACTTCTCCAGCATTTTCAGCGAACACCGTTTTCTTTCCCCGTCACTTTCTCATTAATGATTGATAGCGGCAAGACATTTCTATTAGAGGAAACATGGCCAGCCAGGAGGAGAGCTTGGAGCCCAGGCTGGGAGGAGTTTGGATGGAAAGTAGATCCAGCTGCAAAAGGAGCAGTCTATTTCCTGGCATTGCTGTTCACTGCTTCCAATGTGTTTGAGGAAAAAGGAAAAAAAAAGAAAAAAGCTCGACCCACTTTTAGCTGGCAGAGGGTGTCCCATCTGGCTGCTTCTGATAAAACCCTACCTTAGTTAATCACTGACCTTTTTGGATCTTATGTAAATGCATATTAAATTTACCGATATTAAGTTTCAGATTTCCTGTTTTTTTTTTTTTGTTTGTTTGTTTTTTCTCCTTTGTGTTCATTGAAAGTGATGGATGAGCAGACGGGCTCTCCTGCAGGCAACGCTGACAACAACAGCCAGAGAAATGGAGATGAGGTAAGAGGCTAACAAATATCAAATGACACATTTTTCACTTTTTTTCTTTTTTTCCTCTCTTTCTACTTTTTCTACGGAGGGCAGGAAACTCCCACGAAAGCTGCTACCTGCCGCCTTCCCCCTGTCGTATCTCAACTTGTGCTGTTCCTGCAGAAACCTCGACGTGGCAGCTGGACCAAAGGGAGGAAGAGGAAGAAGCCAATGAAGGACAGCAATGCGCCCAAAGCTCCCCTGACGGGCTACGTTCGCTTCATGAACGACAGGCGGGAGCAGCTGCGGGCGGAGCGTCCGGACGTGCCCTTCCCAGAGATCACCAGGATGCTGGGCAATGAGTGGAGCAAGCTGCCCCCGGAGGAGAAGCAGGTCAGGATGAGAAGTTTCCAGAGGGCGCTCGGCTCTTGGGCGCGCAACCGTGAAGAGAAATGTCTGGAAGGCGGTGTTTGTGTTGGCTTCCCGTCGCTGCAGCGGCAGCAGCGCTCAAAACAGGACGGCATCAGAATTAACCAGCAGGCACAATAGATCGTGGAAAACTCTTGTTCTAAGCCAAACTACTAAATGTTAAATTTGTGTCTAAAACTTGTCGCTCTTTAGACCCTAAAACATCGACCTTTTTTTTTTCTTTATGGAATACCTGCACAGAATGTGTACAGGACAGTGACAGTAACCCTAACTAATGACAGCCCTTTATCTTTTCAAGTCAAGTTTATTTATGAAGCGAGTTTCATCAACAGTTAAAAGTGCTTCACACAACAAAAACATAACACAGTAACCAAATATGAAACAAGCAATAAACATTGTTTTGTCAAATCTCATCATCAAAATCATCAAGTAAACACACATCGAACATGTTGATCAATGTTCCAATGGCTGCTTGTCCAAAGCAACTCTAAAAGCAGTCTTTGCAGTTTTCTGGAAGTTTGTTCCAGATTTGTGGTGCATAGAGGCTGAATGCTGCTTCTCCTCATTTGGTTCTGGTTCTGGGGATGCAGAGCAGAACCAGAAGATCTGAGGGGTCTAGATGGTTGGTACAGCAATAACAGATCTTTAATGTATTGTGGTGCTGAACCGTTCAGTGATTTATAAACTAACAGTATTTTAAAGTCTATTCTCTGAGCTACTTTAAAACTGGTGTTGTCTGTCTTCCTGGTTTTAGTGAGAATGAGAGCAGCAGCCTTGTGGATCGGAACTGATTAATATCTTTAGGCAAACCTGTGAAGACACTGCTGCAGTAGTCAACGTGACTAAAGATAAACGCATGGATGAGTTTCTCTAGATCGCGCTGAGACATAAGTCCTCTCATCCTGGAGATGTTCTTCAGGTGATAGAAGGCCGACTTTGTGACTGTCTTAATGTGGCTCTGAAGGTTCAGGTCCGAGTCCATCTCTCCTCCCAGGTTTCGGGCTGATCGCTGGTTTTCAGTTGTAATAACTGAAGCTGTGCATTGACTCTAGATCTATAACTCTATATCATTCCTCTTTAAGTTGAAAGATAATAACTTCAGTTTTGTTTCTGTTCAGCTGGAGAAAGTTTTGGCACATCCACACATTTTTCTGTTCTAAGCATCTGTTCGGTGATTGGATGGGTTCAGAGTCACCTGGTGACATCGTGATGTAGAGCTGTGTATCATCCGCATAGTTATGGTAACTAATCCTATTTCCTGTTATAACCTGAGCCAGAGGGAGCATATAAATATTGAATAAGAGGGGTCCTCGGATTGAACCTTGGGGTACCCCACATGTCATGTGACTTCTAATAAGAAATTGACTACTGAAACTAGGAAGTCCCTGTTCTTTATGTAAGAGTCGAACCAGTTGAGTACTGAGCTGGAGAGTCCGACCCAACTCGATTCAGTAAAATGTCCAACAGAACCAGCACTGTGGTTCTCCCACAGTCTGTGTTTATATGGATGCCATTGGTCACTTTGACAAGGGCAAAGTGATCAATAGTTAAATAGTTTTGTTGTTAAGAAACTATTTAACTATTGAAACATCTTTTTCAATAATCTTGCTGATGAGTGGAAGGTCAGAGGTCGGCCTTTAATTCTACTGAATCTCCAACCTATTTTGGTTTGGTGACTTTTTGTCAGAAAAATCTCTGGCTGTTCTTTTTTCTTCCCTTTTTTTTCTTCCCTTCTTTTAATTAATCTATTTTCCACTAATAAAGAAAACTAGTATTTTTGAAACAGATGCATGGACTTTTGAACGTGTGCCGCCTTCCCTCCGCAGCGATATTTGGACGAAGCGGAGCGAGATAAGGAGCGCTACATGCGAGAGCTGGAGAAGTACCAGAAGACCGAGGCCTACAAGCATTTCACCAGGAAGGTCCAGGAGAAGCAGAAGGGCAAGAGGCACCGGGGAGGTGAGACACGGTCAGGCGGCCAGCCGCCTTTCCCTTTTTTTGGGAGGCGGGGAGGAAGAAGGAACTTCGTGTTAGAAAAGTGTTTTAGTGAGACGCTTCCTGTGTCTGAAGATGTTTGGATAAATCAGTCATCGTTGACTGAGGAGTCCTTTCCAGACTAGATGACTCACAGGAAGTTGAATGTGTAATGAGGGTAAGTGGAGGAGGAAGCAGTCAGGAATGGGTGGTTTCTCTTTTTTGCGTGACCTTTCCGATTCCTTTCACCAAAACATCCAATCACCAAGCGATCAGCTGGAGCTTTGGGTTGCATTAAGTTCAGTCTGTATGGGCAACTTTTGCAGACGCCTGTGTGGTTGAAAGAAAGTCAGGGAAATTTTAAAAGAGTTCTCCTTTTTTTTAAATTAAAATAAGTATTCAACACATCACAATTTCTCATAGTAAACATATTTCTGAAGGTGCTAGAGACATGAAATGTTGAGCAGGTGTTTGTAACAACCCAACACTGCAAAAACAAAAATCTTACCAAAAATATTTTTCTTCTAGTTTCCGATGCAAATATTTTAGTACACTTGAAATAAGGCAAAAGTAACTTTCCAGCAAGATAAATAATTGTGTTTTATGAAATGAAATGACATCAGACTTGCATATAGCACGGTTTCAACCCTCCAATGATTGTCAGAGATGCTTCACATGAAATCAGTAAGTAATTTTTTTTTTAATTTTTAAAAACAATAATTTTAAGTTAATATAGTTTTAAGTCAATAATTATTGAATATAGATACAAAAAGTCCTATTTCCACTGGCAGATTTTTTTACTTAGAACAGGAAAAATGTCCTATAATATATATATATATAATATATATATATATATATATATATATATATATATATATATATATATATATATATATATATTCAATAATTAGACTTTATCTTACTCAAAAGTTACTTTTAACTTAGTCGAGTGTACAAAGATTTTTGTGCTAGAAACTTTGTGAAGATTTTGTGTTTTTGCAGTGAACTAATCCATCCACAGAAAGAAACCAAAACAAGCGAGTTCAGAAATGAAGTTGTGTGTAATAATGTGAAAAGAAATAGGGGAAAAAGTATTGAAAGAAATACCATTAGAAGTGTATTTACTATATAAATATAGTTTATTTCACCCACTGTAAATCAAATCAGAACTACAAATGCTATAAGTGTATTTTGTCCAGTCAGTGAGGAAGTAAAGGTAGCAGTTCAGACAGCTAAACATAAGATTCAATGACCTTCTTTTTGCCATTTTTGGCCATATTTTGCATCTGTTTATCTTGAAATGTTACATCCCCCGCAAAAAAAAAAAAAAAAAAAGTGAGGAAAAACAGCTCTGCTTGGTGAAAAAAAAATCCCCTTTCCACTGAGCTTGAAGGATTGCCTCATTTGAGCTGATTGATATAAAGTGTCGACATTTTTATTGACCTCTCTGTTTTCGTTCATTTCCCTGAGTTCGTAACGAGCCGACGACAGGCCCACAATCCCAGAAAATCTGACTCATCCGTGATGATGTCCCCTTCATTTACTCTTTCCTTCCTCTCCAGATGTTGGGCACCAAGTCGCCAGCGAGGCTCTTCATGAGGTCAGTAAGTCTTTCCTGCCTGGTGGTAACGCTCAAAATTGCCCTTCATAAGTGCTAACTATCATATTTCATTAGGGGAAGAAACCCTCTTCTAGTTCACTTAAGAGTTTCATGTGTTACACAACCCTATTAAGTCATGGGGTGAAAAGCTCTTACCTAAGGGGTTTGTGACTTGGGCCACAAAATGAGCTGGACGTTTTATGAAATGATCACAAAAACATTAACAACCAAAAAAAAGATGAGTATTTAAATCATTTTTACAACATTCTGCTTCCTCAATAACTTCAGGGATGTGGAAAATCCAGCTGAAGAGAGTGGATTTCTTTTTCTTTATGCTTTCCTCAAGGAGCAGCAGGCGGTTATGAAAGAGAACCCAAACCAAATGGATTGATGAAACCATTTCACTCACCAAGATCTCTCTGGGCAGGACATTTCATACTTCATCAGAACTGAAGTGCAGAACTCCTGGGAAATCTTGGTGCTGTCAGTTCCTCCCACAGGAAAGAGGTTCTGCCCATAGTAAATGTGCAAAGAACAAGCTGCAGTAATTCCCAAAGCACAACGATGGAACGGTGACTGGGTTGGTCACTGTAGTTTCTGTGCTGTGATCCGCAAAACTGAGGCTGTGATTTTTCCACAACTCGAGAGTCTTTCTGTGAATTCAGTCAGCGCTCAAGTAGCTGTAACTCCTCAGAAACAAATGTCCAAAGCTGGAAATATCCAGGAGTTTCACGATGAATTCACATTGATTAAAGTGTTTAGTTCACTTTAATCAAACTCTAGTTCATTTGCCCAAAAAGTCTGGTTCCTTTGTGAATGTGCAATCGAACTCTGCAAGCAAACTCCGGTCCACCTTAAATCCTAGGTGTCTGTTCAGTTGAAGTGAACTCTGGTGCAGTTTGCATTTCAATGCAAGCAGACGGGTGACTGCGCCCAATGCAGGAAGTGGATTATGCTGCCGGGCATTCTGGGTAAATCCAACCAAAGCAAACATGCGAGTCTGGCGTTAGTGTGAGAAGTGGCTTTTGGTCTTTTACCAAAGACAAAAGAGAAATCTTGCAACCACCACTCCATTTTTGTTCACATTTTGTCGTCTTAGGAGGTTTTCTTCTTGTTTCCTTCAGTAGTTCTTGGTTCAGCGCCACCTCAGGCGAGGAGGTGAACATGTTTTTCAAAGGGTTTGGTTCTTTTGATGCAATGTGGTGTGAAAGCGAACCGCAGCAGCCCAAAATGTAGAAAAAAAAAAAAGTTGCAAATTTTGTCCCCAGTTGAACCGAGTCTACCGGACTATCAGGTGTGAAAACACCCTCAATCAGAGGAAGCAAGCTGAGCACTTTCATTGCCAAGATTTTCTATAGAGGTGAGATGTATGCCTACTGCAGTCAGCGGTTTTAAAAAATACAGTGAGCTATCTTTGTTGTTGGCCAGAGTATTGGGAATATACTAGGTGAGCATCATATAGGAGACTTTTGAGTTAGGAAATAACAAGTGATTGGGATAATTAAGGAAGGACTGCTTATTTGAAACGGACTTAAAAGATTGACTGAGCATATCTAACATGCTCTGATGTGGTGTTTTATTATATGATATTTTGCTACATAATTGTTCAAATATATATATATATATATATATATATATATACATACATACACACACACATATCAAACTTTTTTATGCACTAGAAAATTGGCCACATTGTAGGAAAGAAATGATAAACATGCAGACGGAGCTGAAAAATAATTGAAAGTTATTAAATGTGCTTTACGCTCAATGGAAAATCTTGACAGTATTGACCGAAGTTGATGTTATGACTCAGATTTTTTTTTTTTTTTTTATGCATGATTGTGTGTGGAACAATAAAATCTAGTCATGCTGGAGAGGGATGGTTTTCTGGTTTGTTCTGAAAGCTGGTAAGTCATGGGGGGGAACTTCTGCTATTACATTTTAGCATGGCTCTTTCTGAATAAATAATTCCATTGTGAAACATGTCATGTGGCGTTGATGAGAGATGGATACGCATTAACTGTGGGTCTGGCTGTTTTATTTTGAAAATGCATCCAGCAGCAGGCCTGCCTTGTGTTTGTCAGCCTGCAAACAAACACAAGGCAAGTTGTAGATTGTAGATATGCAATCCTGACTGAATTTACTGGCACCTCCTGATAAGGATGCGTGAAGAGCCTGAAAACGATTTCATGTAATTATAGAAAAATTCAATTTGTTTGATGCGAGTGAATTTATTCAGGGAGGAGAAATGTCATCAGCAGGGCCAGATTTACTTGGATGGAAACCATTTTGGTGCCGTACTCACTAAAGAATTACATTTTTTTGCTAATTCAAATTATAGCGCATTATTAAACATGTATTTATTTAACCTTTGTTTCACCAGGAAAAATCCACTGAGATTAAAAATCTCTTTTGCAAGAGAACCTTGGCCAGTACTGGCAGCGCCCCACAAAACATTCACAACAAATTGAGTATTGTTTATAGTTGAAAAAATCCCAAAAGTATTACTACAGTTCACCTTACATGGATCTATGACTCTTATATAAAGTACATTTTTAGCAAAACACACATTCATAAATAAATGTGTAAGGTGTCCTCCCCTAAAACATCTGGCGCCCTGGGCTACTGGCCCTGATAGCCCTTTAGGGGAGGACACCTTACACATTTAATTTTTATTTATTTTTTTTTTATGATCAGAAGTTAAATTGGACTTTCTAGTCTTCATACTTATATTTAAGGTTTCATTGGTCAACTCCCCCCAATGAAATCAGATAAAACTCCTAATATTTTAATAGAAATTATTGTTTTAAAAACCCCTCATACTTCTAAACCTTCCAAAATAGCAAAAACCTCCACAAAGTTTGGTTTGTAGATCTTATTGATGTGCGAAATTGTAACAAGAAAACAGATTCAGACTTCTGCCAAAAAAAGGGGAAATGGGCCGTCTCTTTTTTCATGGCTTTCTTGGTCCTCAGAACTAAATCCTTTAGAAAACTTGCAGGGTGAGCTGGAGAGAAGAGTGAATAAGAGCGTATACCCAAGACTCTGGATCATCTCCAGAGACGTTCACTCAGTTGAACTTAAGAAGCCCGTACCGCCTCTAGCTGCAAGTTCCAAAACAAGAGAGAGTTCCTCCAAAGGAAGATCGCCGACTGCTACATCAGTGACCCTGCATTTAACACAAGGCGAGAAAATACCATGGTTTATTTAATTTTATTTGGGGGAAAAAAACATATACCAAAGACGCAAAATGCTACTTTAAGTGTATAGAAATGAACTGCTAGTTTAATTGATCAACTCCAAGGCTGTATAATCCGTGTTCCCCCCTGGGAGCGCCGTTGGCCCTTCCTCTGGCACCAAACGTTTAGTGCTCATTGTTGCACGACTGAAGCCGGGGGTTAATCCTCCTTAGACCTGTGTTTATGATCCAAACGCTTAGCTTCCACTTACCGTGCAATTCATTTTTATTAACTTCAGCATGTAATTAAGAGACTTTTTTTTCCGTCTTTCCTCTGTAGCTACTTTCAGAACCTCGCGGAGGGTTGTGGCCAAGGTGACTTAACCGGGATGAGCGTTGCCGTGGGAATAGTGTCGCTTCCTCCCACCCCGCTCCTTCCAGATTAGCACCAGCAGGGGGATTCAGCATGAATGTCATTATGCTGGGGTGGGGGGGGGATGAAGAAGGATGGCGAGTTGTTACAAAAGGAGGGAGTGAAAGCTCTATTGTATCGTGTTCTTCTGTTTCAGCGCCTGTTTTTAGAGCAGATTTATTGCACAGCCTTTCCTATCTCGGATGCAGAAATGATGAAATTACTTCCATCCCCGCATTTCATAAAAACTGTATCGCAGTGTACGTCTTGTGGCCAGATAGAAAATCAATTACCAGCCCACCCAGAGCCAAGTAAGATAAATGACTGTGTCTGGCAGTTCGGCTAATCTTCCTCCCTCTCTAATGTCTTTGGCTGTAAACAGAAAGACGCGGAGGGAAAGGACAGGACTGTGTTTGACATCCCAATCTTCACGGAAGAGTTTCTCAACCACAGCAAAGGTAAAAATAAAGGAGTCAGGAGGACGACTTAAGTGTCTGAGCGAACCCTTAGAGCAGGAGTGTCAAACTCCATTTTTATGTTGGGCCATATCAAAAATCTGAATGCTCTTAAAGGGCTGTGTTGATGAAACCAATTAAACTGTTAAAATATAAGTAAACAGCTGTTCGCCCAAGACTGTTTTAGTGCTTTTTTTGCAATCAAAATTACAGATTTTGTGAGTAAATTTTTTGTAAGGTATTTTACTACGTGCCATATCAATTGCAAACTATAACTTGACATCAAGTAAGGCTGAAGCAGCAGTCACTTCAACTCAATGTTTTTGACCTATTTGAATAAAATTTGCAGTAAAAGCAGAAAAAAATTTAGAGATTTGTTGATTTTGTGTGAATTTTTCAGATTTGTGAAAAACTGGAAGGACTTAGTTGGAGTATAGAGGGCCACATAAAAAGCTACAGCGGGCCAAATCTGGCCCCCGGGCCTTTAGTTTGACACATGTAAACCAAGAGTTGACTCTTAAGAGCATGTGTGTGTGTGACTGTGGATTTTTTTCCCCCCCACACCGTTAGCGCGAGAGGCCGAGATGCGGCAGCTGCGCAAGACCAACATGGAGTACGAGGAGCGCAACGCGGCCCTGCAGAAGCACGTGGAGAGCATGCGCGGGGCGGTGGAGCGGCTGGAGGGCGACGTGATGCAGGAGAGGGAGCGCAACGGGCTCCTGCACCAGCACCTGGAAACCCTGCGCCAGGCGCTCACCTCCAGCTTCTCAACGGTGCCTCTGCCAGGTGAGAGAGACAGCGCCCTGAAAAGTGTCGACGAGTCTTTGACCTTTTTGCATTTTGCCATGTTGCACTGTGTGTCGGCACATCCTTAAAAAGACATTTTAAGATTAAGGACTTAAAATGTTTTAATTTCAGTTTTAAAAAGTGTGCTGGCCATAAATACGTCATTCACAGGTCTTAAATTTTATCATGGCAGGTGTATTTAATCTTTTATATTTCATGTGGTTTTTATTCTCGCAGGACGTTCTGTCAGGCAACAGTTTGACTCACACACAGGTCACTGTTACTAGCTGCTAACATACTATCGCTAGCTAGTTAGCTAGCTTTTTCTTAATATTTTTTCCAGCGTACAGTGCGCACCGGGACTACTTCTTATTGTGTTGTAGCAAGTGTAACAAGTGCAAGATGGTGTGTGGCAGAAAAGTAGCACTGCGCATTTTGCCAAACAAAACACTTTGGAAATTAAACATGATTGCTGTTTGGTCAACTATGGTCAATGTTGATCGAAAGATGGATGGAGGTAAATAATCCAGTGAGAAAACCAGTTAGAAGCTGCAAAGCACTTAAGACCGTTGCAGAGTTTCACCAACAACAACCCTGAACATTCAGCCAGAGCTACACATGTTCACGTGCTGCAGCCGTCCAATCAAAATCCAGTCTTGAATCTGCCATATCTCCCACATATACATGGAGTTTGCTGCATCTCATGTACCAAGCTCGTTTTTTTTAAACAGTTGTAAACATATTAGTCATGTTGCAACATCTGCAGTGAGTTGTCCTTTGTAACTTTATTTCACATTGATATTATTTCCCACGCATTTTAGCTCTCCTGACAGCAGCCCTGCAGACTCGGCAAACACCAGGAATAAACATAATAGGCCCATAAATTATTGCATCAGAGCTCCATAATGAAAGATGATTACAAAACTTCAGGTAGTGCCTCTGGGGCGTTTTTTCTTTTTGCACTTCCTGTTGAAGAGCTTGTAAATTAAACTGGGTAGAACGAAGCCTTGTGTGCTTCTTAGTTTACAAAGAGCAGGTTTGGATTTATTTTCCCCACTTTGATTGTGTTTATTTTTTTTTAGTTGTTGGACTTAAATCAAATGAAATTACAGCTGTTTATGTTTCCAGGGTTACGACTTAGCCACGGGTTCTCCGCATGTCTTAAACTTTATTGGGAAATCTTCCTATAACAGTAAGGCACGCTTTTGCTTTCATAAGAAGATTTTATTGGCGGCGGTTCTGTAAATACGGAAGAGGATAAGGGCCACTGAAAGGAAAATTGCCTCTTTTTTTCCCTCAGAGTTCTTAGAGTATCTTTGGTGTTTTTTGTTTTTCCTCAGTGGCTTTAATCCTCCTCCATTCACAAATCACGCAAGTATCTTTTTAGTACGTTTTTCTTTAAACGCAGAATGGAAACATTGAGTGCTTTCATGTATTAAAAGCACAATTTAAAGTAATTACAAAGTAAGCATAGAAGCTTTAAAGAGCTAAAACTGCAGGAATAAAGTGCACAAAACGTCAAACAGAAACTTCACTGATAGTTTAGCCTTCAACAAAAGACAGAAGGCTGGAGAATCTTCTACAGAGAAGTGAAACTGGATTGGAATAAGGCTGAAAAGTGAAGCCTCTTTCCTCCATTTTTCGACTCGAGAAATTCCAGTGAAGCGTGAGTGAGCCCGCGCTCTGAGGACGATCTCTTCTTGTGAGGTTATGGGGAACAATAACATCATTTAGCTCATTAAGGGCTTTCTATGGGATGAAGAGGATTTTATATTCTCCGCATGTTTGTGCCCGACTGCAACTTAGCTGCAGCGTTTAGGATCAGCGAAACGATTTTAAGCAAATTGTCTTGAGACCCCCGTACAAAAATGCCATCGCAGTCACGCGGCCTGGAAGTAATAAACGCCTGGAATGGGTTGCAGCTTCACTTGGGACGGGATGCCTGTGAATGTGGCGCATTGAAGGAGAGAATGGGAGAGTTAAAATGACGAATCCGCATGGGCAGTAGCAAAGTGATTACAGGTTATTGTCTTGTTTGAGACACAGATTCTTGCTGAACTTTTTCACATTTTGTCATAGTTGATTATTTGTTTTGTTGTGTTTTTTTTTCCAACACAAAATATGAAGTGGAATGAAAATTAAATGGGTTTTTTTTTTAAGTTGGCCTGTCTGTTGTGTTCCCTCCACTGCAAAAACACAAGATCTTAAATATTTTTTGTCTAGTTTCTAGTTCAAATATTTTAGTACACTTGAAATAAGACAAAACTAGTAAGTTTTCACCAAGATATTGGAGCTTGTTTTAAGTCAATAACTCCTTCATATTGATGGAAAAAGTAAGAGGAATAATCTGTCATTAGAACAATAACATGGACAAAATGTCCTGTTCCTCTAGGCAGATTATTTCAGGTTATTATACATCATGGCGTTTTGTCAAATGTGGAGTTTAAGACGTAGTAAACACAGTGATCATGGCAGAGAGAGACGACTATTATGAGTTTGGAGTGGGAGGAAATAATGATTGATGCGCCGCAACATCTCATTTTGTTTTCCATGTTGTTGCAAGCCAAAAAAAATAAAAAATACCCAGAAGGTGTCTTTGGAACGTTAGCCTGCTACGTTGGACGTTTTGGTCTAAAAGTATGTCGTTCCTCGGACAATCGGTCCCCAGAACTATCAATCCTGCTGTTTTCCAGATAAACTCAAAAATTCTCACCAATCGCCCCCTGGGGTAGTTTCGCATGGGCAGGGGGGCGAAACTGAGAAGGGGCTCAGAACAAAATGACGATTTCCACTCGTCGATGAGCCCTTTAGGTTGGGTGAAAACTTTCAGATTTTCATTTGTAAAAAAAAAAAAAGAAAATGTCAAAAAGCCACGAATCATTTTCCTCCCACTGTGAGACGAACCTTTACGTACTCTCGTTTTGTCGTAGAGAATCTCAATAAAGCATGCAAAAGCATCGGAGCAGATGTGAAGACGTTCAATAGGTACGAAAACGCTTGCGATGCCAATCTGAACACTGAGGACTCGTGCTTCCTGTCTGTAGGCAGTGGAGAAACCCCGACCTTCGACACCATCGACTCTTACATGAAGAAGCTCCACACCGTCATCATCAGCAGCCCCCAGGAGCACGAGAGTCTCATCAACACAGTGAGAGACGTAGTCAGCCGCCTGGACAGGTAGGGACGTCTTTCACTACGTCTACTTTAGGGGTGTATTTTTTTATATTTCTCTCTACCTGATTGACAAAACAACTGAACCCGGAGGTTTGTTCATCTGGTGTCTAGGTGAATCAATGGCGCTCACTCTGAACTCCAAACGCTTTTTTTCTTTTCCTCATGTTCGGAGCAGATAATCGGATGGAGTTCACCTGATCTGATGGACCGGGATTCGTCTTCAAGACGTTTCATCAACTTGTCGTCTCCCAGTCGAATTACAAAATGTCCAGACTCTGCTGTGGTCATATTGGTGAATGTGCGGTAGCTTCTCATATTAATTTATTTTGTCCCCAACAGTTTACACCCGATCGGTAGGGCGGTAGTAATCTTTTTGAACCGGACATTTTCTGTTGTTTGCATCCTGTCCATTCACGTCTGCCTCCTCACCAGACCCATCACTATCATACATGATGTGTTTGCATTAAGCCGTTGCCGAGAAATATCCCTGACATGTCTGTTACTCTCGTATAATTAGTCGAAGGAGAAGAAAAAAACTTGTGCCATTATTTGTTTTTCCAATTGTGAAAAGTGTTTGTATTTTCAATAAAAATGTTTTCATCATTCAATTTTCCGTTTTATGACAACCTCAGAACTACAAAAGTAAACATTTAAACGTTTATGTATTTGCTTTTGTAAAAAAAAAATAAAATCCAAAAATTAACACAAATACAGGAAATAGTCAAAACGTTTTCCCCTAAAATGATAAAAATGTATTTATATGTATTCTGTAGCTAGAGAATTCTGGATCAAAAGTTTATTTTAGGTACAAAAAGTCTGAAATACGCCCATATTTTCTAGTGTAATGTATATTCTGATTAGTTATACATTGTTTGTCTTCATTTGCTTGTTCTGTATTTTTTGTTTTATATTTTCTGGCTGCATTCTTTGTTTTTCTTCTTGCGATTCGTAGTTCTGGAGCAGGACGTTCCTGTTATTAAGCTGGACTTCAAACTCCATGGTGCAGGAATTATACTTTAATTTAAACCTGATAAACACCACTAATACTTCAACTTAGAATTTGTCTCAAAGTTTTAGTTTCCAAACCAAATTGTACAAATGGGAAAAAAGAAAAAGTTAAATCAATTTAAGAGGGTTTAAGAACTTCTCAGGTTTCTAGGGGTTTAAAGTCTTTGCACTATATCCATAAATCATCTGTGGCTAATCGCCACTAATTTGCCAACCTGCTCGGTTTGTAGCTAATCTTATTTACTCCCAGTTTATTCAGCCAGTTAAGCAGCTCTTCAGAGACGCCGCAGTTGGATTTGCTAAACACTTCGACTTTAAAAATTAAAGTAAATATTCCCGATTTAAAGCCTATAAATTTTAATGTGAATAAACAGATTTGCTTTAAATAATGCATTCCCGTTCGCCGACACCCGTTTAATTTCCAGCAGAAATGCTTTCCGCCGATGAATGCCATCCTGATTGTGTGTGTGGATGTGAAAGTGGCACATTTCTAATCTGTGTGCAGGAGAAGACTTTGACATCTGACTTTAAATAAATCACTTACGACTTTTGCTGTCATCTCGTCTACCAGTGTATTGTGCAGTTAATATATAAAATAATAGGACAGCTGCATGTTTATGTGCATTCACAGTATTCAAGCCGTAGAAAAGCGCCATCATTTCTGCGTTTGAATTCTTCTTATTTATGGACAGAGAATCAATCGTTGCCACAATGCAACATTTGAAGTCGGCGGCCGGAGATTCCCAGGATCAGTCAGTCCTGAAACTGGGCGTGTCGTCAATCCAGCAGAGCCTTAACTTTATGTAAGGTGTCTGCTCTGCTGCTCAGCACAAAATGCAGTGTCATGCTGATGGATTACAGACGTTGGTTAACTGACCTCATTAGCTAGTAATGTACGATACTCTGAAAAGTATTCACGCCACAAGAGCTTTTCCAGATTTTTTTCACTTTGCAGCAATATTGACCTAAAGTTTTATCACACTATTATTTTGTGGTGCTGTTGTGCTATTGCCACTGTTTTCCAACAGTGGAACGATGAGACCAAAACATATTCGTCTTATACAGTGGTCCAGTCAAAGTCCAGACCTAAATTCATTGTAGCAAGACCTAAAAATGTACACTCACAGACACTCTCCATCCAATCTGACTTGACTTGAGCTGTTTCACAAGAAAAAATGGGCAAAAAATAAAGATCAGTCTCTCTAGAGTGCACATGTAGAGAAGCACCCTAAAACAAATGTCCAGTTGCTGCTACAGCAACAGATAAGCCAGATAAGATAATAACAGATTTTTTTGTGATGTGATCTAATGTAAGGGACTGCATCCATTTAAGCCACACCAACATATGGTTACAAAACCTTATGCAACAACAAGAATGAGTTACTGTGACCTTTCATAAGCATTAATCTGCTGAAGCTGGAGTGTGTCCTGCAGCTGTGGACAAAACCAGCCTCTGACTGCGGCTGGAGGAGAGGCGAACGTTAGCAACGCTACGGAAAGTAGTGCCAGCCGATTAAAAATTTTTCTTGATTGAAAAATAAAAGCGTCTTCCAGAAAGAGAGAGAGAAAAAACATCAACGGTCACCAAAGCAAATGAAGCTCGTCCCGAGAACATAAACACCCGACTTCATCCATATTTTATCTCTTGCTCAAAAGTTAAGTTCCTCTTCCTGGGAATGTCATCCAGCTCCTTTTATGAGATCCCTGATGAGATATGCAGCCTAATCCAACCATGGCCAATCTTCTTAGAGCCGAGGAAATCTTTTGCAAAGTTCATGCCTGCTTAATGTCATCCCTGGAGGAGCAATGGCTGGAAAAAAAAAATGCATGCTGGATGAAAAATTTGGGAAGTGAACAGTGTCAGCCCGTTAAAGTTGTTTACCTTTCGGTTTATGGTGTCATCATGCAGATGTGCGCCGCTCGCTTGCTGTGTGCAGTGGGTCTCAGAGCTCGTTTGTATAATGAGCTTAACTGGAGCGCTTTTATTATCATTATTGTTATTATTTGGTTTTGCTTTGATGTTGCCCAAAAGCTGTGAAAACACCATGGAAAAAAAACAAACCATAATGAATGCTGATGTTCCAGGGCTTCTGCTTTGTGGGTTAGTTATCCTCTCTTTTCCAGGTGATGATGAGGAAAATGTGTTTTTAGTGAACAGCTGGAGAAGAGAAACAGCTTTTCTGCCTTTTCACTGTGTATCAGCAGCAGTTTTTAATACGGGCCATATGGCTCACAGCTCAGGGCGCTGTGTGTCAGGGGGTGTCAGAAGACATTTGAAAAAAAATTAACAAAAAGAAAAAAGGTCATGTTACTATTGCTTATTGTTGTTTCCATTCAACAGGTAGTGTGTGTCCCTGTTGCTTAGCATTGTTGGAGAACTAGCTCAAAATCTAAATGGCCTAGACCAAGGCTCTGCACTGCAGCTCTTTAAATTTGACCTAAAATGTAAGACAATAAAGAAACGTAAAGGTAAAAGAAAAAAAATTGCTAGTTCCTGCATTTTTTGTAATATTTAAGTTGTATTTGCATAGAATTTCCACGAATACGAGAAATTTGTTTATTGTTTCTTCAGAAATTAGATGTAAACAAAATCACGTAAGTTTTGTGACTTTACATTATTTCTGAAGGATCGAGACAAAAATGGCATAAAGATCACTAACCTCTGACTTAAGCTAACGAGACAACTCAAAAAAAGAATAGAAAATCTGTATTCTGTGTGGAAAAAAATTTTAAAAAAGAGCATCTCAATGCATTTTTTTATTTTTTCATCATTTTGTATTTACTGCCAAGCAGATTATTTCATGCTGATTACAGATTCTTTAAAACCATTTGGATTTGGAAAACAAAATGGAGAGCACTTTTCTTAACATTTTGTATATAATAGACAAAAACTAAATGATTGTGATACATTTACACATGACTTAGGATTTATATTACACAGCCTAATCCCTAAAGTAAACAGCTAAAAATAATAAAAGAATAGAAAACTAATAAACAGGAAAAACAAAAGAACTCAGCACTAAGCGTCATTTTCTTAATATCTCAGAAACACTGTGACTTTTGACCATATATTTCTTCAACATTTACTCCCTTTCCTCTAACAATACAAGAGAACTTCTCTAATAGAATTTTTTGTGTGTCTGTGTGTTGCCTCATTGTTGTGAAGTCCATAATTACGCATTCTTTACGGTAGGGTTGATGCAATGCCCCCTCTTGCCCTCCCTTTTTTTTTTTTTTTTTCTTCTGGCCTCTGAAATAAACACCATCCCCTTCAGTCTTTTGTCTGAACAAAGAGACACTCAGAAGAACACAAACACCTTCTGCAGCTCCTACGCGGGGGGCTCGTCCGGGTTGTTGGCCGCCATGTCCTGGCCCGTGGAGCACAGCGGGGTTGACGTGAGGACAGAGGAGCCAGCTCCAGCAGAGAGCCACACAGATCCTGGACCAGTGGAGGGACGGAGGGAGGGAGTGACTCAGAGGAGAGAGGATGAGTCAGTGCGTCATGTGCTGAACAGGCAGGCGGAGGTATCAGTGTCCTGAATGGTTTCTCTTCCCGCGGTGTCACGGGCCGCTGTGGTCAAACTGAGCCACCTTTTGTCAGGGAGTCGGGCTCTAATCCACTGTGCACATTTGTGGGAATCCTTTACCGTTCGCAACGGATAACAGACGCGAATGAGCGTTTCAAAGTTTCACTGGGGATGGTCTGGTCCTGAATATAAATTTGGGTGAAAACACTAGTAACTTCTTTGCAGCAGTTTCTCTCATTACAATGTGTTTTGTTGGGATTTTATGTGATTGACCAACACAAATTAGCATGTAATTGTGAAAACAGAAACAAAGGACGTGTTTATATTTAGTGCCCTCACCCCATAGTCAACACTTTATATGGACCCTTTATGGTGTAATTACAGCTCTTTTTCTATTTTGGTATGTCTACAATGTTGTTTTTTGCAAAGGTTTTTGTCAGCCTGAAACATTTCCATTAACTCTGACCAGCCGGCTGTCTCACCTTGACGAAGCGTCCTGCTGCATGATGCTGCCACCACCACCACCATGTTGCTTCTCCTGGATCAAGCTTCTGGAGAACAACTGATCACACTGTTTCGTTTAGTTTTTTGTCAGGGTCTAGTCAAATCAAGTTTATTTGTACACCAACGGGGCAGTTCAAAGTGCTTTTAGGTCATAAAAACATAACGGTAACCAATTATGAAACAAGTAGTTGTCTGTCAAATGTAACCTAAATCATTGAGCAAATATACATCAAATATTTTGATCAGTGTTCCAGTTTATTAATCAAAGACAACTAAAATAAAAACTGGGTTTTTAGCCTTGATTTGAAGTCTAGAACTAACAAAGTGGACCACACTTTACAGATTTTTATCATCACTTCCGGTCCACTTAACAATTATGCACTTTTTTGTGTAAGTCTATGATAAAAAAAAAATCTGTATAACATACAGATTTTACATGGCTGTAACATGTCAAAATGTGAACAGGTTTAAGGGGTAAGAACCGTTTTGCAAGGTGGTTTTATTTAAGCACACTCATCTGTTTGTTTTCAGCTGAGGAATAACTGAAATGATCTTCGCCTGGTGAGAAAAAAAGGGAAACAATAGTCATCTTCCTTCATTATTTCACTCCTCCACACTTGGAAAATCCTTGGTTTCGACGCTCGGCAGTGAGGAGGGGGATAACAATGCCTGGAATGTAGGGGGAAAAAAAGAAAGAACTTGAGTCATTCCCACGGGTCGACGTCTGGTTCAGCTCCTCCTCCTCATCTCAGGTTGTGAAGGTTTCAGGTTCCTCTCACACTGGATTCTGTCTTTCTTGGAAGGTGACTTGAGAAGTCATCACACATGACAACTTTTGATTTTTAGGGAAAATCTCCATCGGCAAAGGTTGCAGATCTCACCACAAACTGCTGTCAACTTTTTGTGAACGATCACATTTTAAAGGATGACTCTTTCATCTACTTGTAATACTTAAAAAAAAAAAAAAGTCTTGGAAAGAATAGCTCTTTTTTCTAATTAATTCAGATCACGGCATTTCCCCACAGAGCCCTGGGGCGGCTGAAGGAAGTGATTTCCTTTTTCCAGTGGTCATTTATCCCTCACCGAATGCATTATGTCAGTCGGGCTGCACTCGACGCTTTTTAATAAGCATCACAGACTCACTCTCACTGTGGCTTTGTGCTGTGCATATGTTTACTCCCTGCTGATTCACTGTGTTTCCTCCCCACCCCTACCAAACAAACAAGGATTTGAATAAATTAGACTGACTGACATAAAGTTTCTACTTTGAAGTGAGCCTCCGTAACTTCCTGTGAACAAATGCAGCCGTAGGAAATGGATGTGTGTAAATGCCACAACGAGTTACAGAGTAATATTCCAAAACAGAAAAGCAACTGCAATAATTCCTCGTCCGAGGGTTTGCTGACTGTAGTTGCTCTAATTCTAAACGAGCCAAGTCAGATTGACTTAAGGTTTAAGCTACTAATGCCTGAACTGCTCTGTGTTTATTCACCATGCTTGTGGGGTTCCCCAGGGTATGATCTTAAGTCCAACATTGTTTCTTTTGTACATAAACACAGTAGCTCTCAGGAGTACACCTGTTAAGATGGGAGGTACTTCGTGTTGTAAAATTCTATATTTCTAAGTCATTTAAAAAGTTTTTTACAGATATAATGTGACACATACCCTGTTCAAAATAAGTAAATATATTAAATTATAAAATATTAGAGAAAAAGATCTTTTTCATTCAGGTTCAGCATTCGATTTGTCTTACTTCACACCTACCATCATTTATAGTGAATCTGACAAACGTTAAAAAATATTTGGCTGTGTTAGTAGGATTTTTATTTATTTATTTTTGGTATTTATTCATTTGGCATTTCCTCGCATATAATCTTTTAGGGCAGATGTGTCAAACTCAAGGGCCAAATCTGGCCCACAATGGCTTTTTATGTGGCGCTTTAGATTCTATACTAAACACTGAGTTTGCTTAAATATGTTATCAATCAAATCAGTGTAGTTTTTATCTGTTTACTGGCAAATTATATCAGACTGTCCCTCCAGTTTTTTGAGAATTCTCCTGGAAATTCACACAAAATCAGCAAATTGTGCTAATAACTGGGAGCTTATTGCAGATTTTTCCTCTAAAATTGTCAGAAACTTTCTTACTTGTACTAAACAGCTGCCTCAGCTTTAACTGATGTCAGATTATAGTCCATGATCTATACAGCAAGTAATAAACAGTGGCACTTACCATTGTAAATAAGCGCAAATATTTCCAAATTAGTTCCACAAATAGTTTGATTTTTATTGCAAGAAATCACAAAAAGAATCACAAAATCTTGGAGGGACTGAGAAGGTGTTTAATAATATTATTTAACTTTAAGAATTCATTGATATTTTTAACAGTTTGTGAACAGGTTTTATCAACACATTTCGGCACAACCGGCGCTTTAAGAGCGTCCATGATCTTGATTTGGCCCAAAACGAAAATGAGTTTGACACCCCTGTTTTAGGGTAATGAATTAAGGTATGTTAGTACAGGTAATAGATAGAAAATACATTTTATTTTTGCCTTGAAATGTACAAAACAAAAGGTGATAGCTTCTAAGTGTATCACCAATATGTAATTTTCAAGGAAAGGGTGAAATCACTTTTTATGTGTCCTCCTGTCCCGTTTTACCTGTTATCTACTCAGCTTGCGCCCTGGAGGAATGACATTGTTGACCATAACAAAAAAACCGCTACGTGCGGCAGGTTAACAGGCATAAAGCTTGTTAAAAATAACTGAGTGAAATCAAAAGCAATGCTCACACTATGCACAATGTGAGGTTTGTCTCACACAATTTGGATTTTGAAGCCAGTTCGGCGTCACTTTGAAACTGCGCGTGCACGCCTCCTTCTGGCTGGCCCAATCTCTCCGCTGCGCGCGCTCCCGCATCACCTCGGTGGAAGAAAAAAAGAAACTGCTGCGGCTGTTGCAGGAGCCACGCAGAGCGAAACCACAGACTCCAGTTGGAGTTCAGCTACTCACTCCCGGGTTTTTTAGGGGTGTTTTTCTGCGGGGACGTCAGTTCAGTCGAGAAAAAGGCTTGTCAGGACCCGGATTTATTATGACCAAGTAGTGGGAGCGGTGGCGGCGAGGAGGCGCGAGGCGAGGTAAGGAAAAGTTAGCCCGGGCTTCCTTTTCTCTCTCATTGAAAGTGTCTCAGTCACAAAGTCTGGGCATTTTTTTCTTACGGATACAAGTTCCAGTTCGTATAGCTGAGGGTGAGTCGTGTGTTCCTGAGTGACTCTGCGTTTAAAACGCTAGCTGCTCGGGGTTTCCAACCTTCAGGGATGCGAGAAGTTTTCAACCAGTCGAGTTTTTACCCGACTGTAACGTTAGCTGCTGCTGCTGCTGCTGTCAGGAGTTCAGTAAGTAAGGCTTAAATACTGAGGGGCTCGGTTCGAGTACACCAGGTAAGGTAAAGAGCTAGCACCAAACTCTTGACCGGTCTCTGTTTACTAAATGGGCTGGACAACGCTTGAGTTAGTTTTGCCCAAGCTGGGGTCTTTAACGGGGAGTGGTACATGGTTGCGTTTCAGAGCTGCAGCATGTCAGCAGCGCTCTCCACACTGTAGTTACGGACAGGGAGCCATCAGAACTGACACCTGCCAGGTTAGTATTTGTTTAATGTTGTCATACTCGCATTATTTTCATCCCGTGTTTATTCGCTATTGTCAGATTTTATGCTACTTCTTTAATTTATCTGAGCTCAGCCAGGAGTAATAATGTTTGAGTTGGACTTATCTGACTGATACCAATTACCTTTGGAGTATAAACCTGCCGATTCTAATATTGGGTAATCCTGTTTAGTTATATTTTTAAAACTATTTCCTTTAAGGACAAGCCACTTTATCTGTATTTGAGATGAAATGATAATGGCTTTAATGGTTATCTTTTAGGCTGCATGAAATCAGAAAAATATTTAACTGCAACTACTTTACCTCAGTTTTCCTGACGCATGTCAATGGTAAAACATCGAGTTTTAACTTCACCATCTTAGCCGCTAAAGATATACATCAGGTGAAGGAGGTTGAGGGGAATTAATAGTGTGTCAACCTGCCAGAAAATGTCATGGCTATGTAATATGTGATTATCTGACACTTTATATATAAAGACTCCTTTCCAATTGCAATATTGCCTACACTGATACTGCAATGGCGATTGAGATTTGATATATTGGAGGGTTTCCACCAGTGTATTATAAGCCTGGCGGGCCACCAGGCTAAGCAGTGCTTATTTATTTAAGTCTTTTAAAAAAAATTTGCATGTTTTTTAAGACTTTGTAATTGGTGTTCAGGTATTGATCCTCTAATCTTTCAATAACGCATAATTATCATCATGGCAGTGGCTGATTTTCAGAAGTAGACAGGATTGGTATTCCCATTTCATTAGCATTGTAGCTAAAGATCTGCTTATGCTAAGGGCGGGACGTCCTTCAAACCTTTACAATAATAGTAGTTAGGCTTCTCCGGTTAAAAGCAACAGATTGTTGTACCCATAACAATCAGGTCCCTAAATCTGAGAGTTATAATTATTTGTTTTATATTTCTGATTCAGTGCTTGTATGCTCCGTCTGTTTTTTAATATTGTCAATCCACTTCTATGTTGTTCTGTATGTTTGAAAATGCCTGGCTGCAAAACAGATTTCCCCTTTGGGGACTATAACGGAACTGAACTGAACGGAGACTGCTACTACTACTCTTTGTGTATTTTGAAACGTGTTCTGATAAAACGAAGATAATACTGATAACCATCATGAATTTGCACACAATAGTCTTGACACAAAACATTTATTTCGTCACTTGCCTAACTACTTAAAACCCATGATGCTTGACTGTGACTTCCAGATCAATTTTCTAACCTGCAAGCCAAAAAGTCTCTCTCACAGAGCAAACACAGATTGAAATGTTGGAAACTATCAACTTTATCACCTTAAAAGATTGCAAGCATGTCTTGACATTGACTACTGGCATGTTTTGCTGCTTTGTCAACTCCATTGCTGTGGATGGAGAATCAAGTTAAACATAATTCAATTCAGTATTGATCGGGTATTTTCAGTGCTTTTGTTGAAATCCCATTAGCTGTGGTAAGTGGTCATCATCGGACGAGAACATGTTCAGGGATGGAAAGACTGTCTTGTCATGCAAAACCAAGTTTCCTGTTATTCTTTAAACCTGAAGTCATACCCTCAATGCGTGGCAAGGATTTTTCTCTGTGGACTTTTTGATAGATCAGTGGAAGGGGCTAACAACATACAGAGTTTTCACCACATTCATCCTTATTTCTCCTCCATCTTTAACTGATGTAATAATTCACCAATCATGGAAATAATCCTGTTTCACTTTGTGTGGGAAATCATCATTATTTGGCTTTGTGACGATTGAAGTAGAGGAAAATGAAGAAATTTAGCTAAGCTGCAAATCAGTTCTCATCCAAAAAATGGAAGCAAGGTGTTCTTCAGTAATTATTTTCCAAGAAGTTTCAGACATAATCAATCCTACAACGGCAAGAATAAGGTGAACACATTAATAATAATAAAAAAAAGTTGCTTGAAGTTTTAAATAATATCCATCACACATTAATACTGTGTGATGGATACCCTTTCAACCTGGGCATCCATCATAGGTTGATAGGAACACGTCTAATGAAAAAAGAGAAACTACCCCTGACTGAAGTCGAAGTGTCCTCTGTGTTTTTATACACTTCAGTGTGACCTATACAGTGTGCAATAATGGCAAGAAATGATGTCGATGAAGCACTGATTTGCTCTGGGCAACTGCAGAGAGCCTGTTCATATGTCTCTAAATATAATTTTGAATAAGCTCAAAAATGCATCAAGGTACATCCTGGTAGTTTCTGCATTTACATGCTGAAAATGGTGCCATATAAAAAAAAGAAAAATCACCAATGTCCCTAATCACCAATCAGTCGATTAAAGGAAATTTCCAATTTCTGAACTGTACATTTGCAGATCCCTACTAAATAGAAACCGAGACCAAGGTAATAAAGAAGGCTCTTCCATTTCATTATTCTACGTTTACCTAAAAAGAAGAAGATAGAGGATGAATGCTTTTTCAAATTAATGGCAGAAACTTTAGCAAAATTGAAGCTGTAAAAATTAATATTCAAATGAAATGGCAAACCTTTTGATGGAGCCAGCATGTCTTTCTCTCTGATAACCGTGAAGTTCCAGCTTTTGTTGCTTGTTTTTTTTATTTTAAAGTATTCTGGCTAAAGTAAAATGTTCATTAGTCCTAAGCGTCACAAGTACAGGTCAGTGAAAGTTTAAGTACATCAGCGCCCCGAGCCTCGGCTCATTCAAAGCACCCTGTGTGCCACTGATAAACGAGCTCTCCTTTTGTTTGTTTGTGTTGGCCTGTAGTGTTCAGTTCTTGTTTTTACTTACTGGCAAGTGGCCAGAGACAGTACCTATTAAGTCTCTGTCAACATTACTGTTTCACCTACGCTCGGAAAAAGGCTTTAGTAGGGTTTGCAGCAAATCCGGGTTTGCCTCCTGGTAATTGTCCTATGAATGCTCGTCCCGGGAGCCTTGTGGGCCAAATATTTGTTGGAGGGTTTCCTACATCTCTGAGTGGGGAACATACCTTTCATTCTTGTGGTGAGCAACAGGAAGATTGTGTTTTGTGGTGGTCTCGGTGTTTGTTGTAAACAGAGCAGTTATGGCCTTTTTTTAGGTGCCTTGCTTTGTTTTTTATCTTTTACCATGAAGTTCAACAGGTGGAGATTGTCTGGTGAAACAGAACTTTTCAGGACATTTTGCATTTCCTGAATTTGTAATTCACCTTTCCAGGTTGTCTGCAGATCCTAGAAAAGCCTTAGAAAGTCTTAAATTCATGGATCTAAAATTAAGGCCTTAAAATATCTTAAAAAACACAGCAAAAAGTATTTTGGTCTTAAATATGTTAATCACAGGTCTTAAATTTAGTCTTGGCAGGACTACTTAATCGTATATTATATGTAATCTTTTTCTCGCCAGACATTTCCATCAGGCAAATGTTTGAGTCACATGCAGAGACATCTTTGTGACTCATACCCTTGCCAAGCTAGCTATGTTATTTAACCTTGACAAATGCAAAAAAAAAAAAAAAAAGCTAGCTAGCATAAGTAAGTGGGCAAGTGCAAATGTATTGCCAGCTGGCTGGACGAAGTTCGTACATTTCTTTGGAGAAATGTCTAAAAAAGGTCTCTTTTTTTATTCAGAACTTTGATCTAAAAAAAAGCAAAGGTCTTAAAAAGTCTTAAATTTCAGTTGGTAAAACCTGCAGAAACTGTGCATTCAGTTGGGCGCTCCAAAGCCTATCACTTAAGGTTTAGGTTTCCTTGTGGCACTGATATTGACTGAGATGGAGTAGAAGAACATTGAAATGTTCAACATTTGGTCCTTGAAGACGTGAAAAGAAAATCATCAACCAGTTAGCTCAACAATACTAAGAGTAAAGCCTTTCATATAAGAGAAAACTTTTGCCAGTTGTCAGCAAAACAAATTCCAATCCTTTTAATTTTTAATTACTTGACAAAACACTGATGATGTGACAACTAAATGGTGCACCCAAAAGTCTAATTTGAATGGTCTGATTCCATATTTTTTGTAATATATTTCGGTTAAGAGCACACTAATTGGCTTGAATCAGTCACTTATGAATAACATTTCAAATAAGAGACCTCTTCTCTGACTTCTTTACTAAAAATGTACAAAACATTCTTTTCTAATTCTCTGATTACTGTATCTTGAGCTAACGAGCTGCACAGCATGTACAAACTGCATTATTTATCTAAAGTGGTATGAAAGCACCGAATTCGCACAGTTGTTATTGTTTATTTTCTTAATTCATTCCAGTTTCAGAGTCTATTTAATTGCATCTCAGCATGAAGTTCAGGGTCTTTTTGTGTAATAGTGGATTAATTTGATGTGTGACCGGCTGCAGAGGTTTTCCTATATGGTGTGAAATTCAGTTAGATTTCCCTTTATTTAGTTTTGTTTATTGAAATAGTTTTTATAAGTAAAAGAATAACCCGAAAGCACTTTAGTGTGTTGCTTTTCCTTATCGAAATATGGTCACTAAAATAAATCACTTCTTTGGACAAAATGTCTTATGCAAAGGAAGGTGATTTTTTTATTATTATAATTATTTGCCTATAATGAGAATCTAACAGTGGTGGGATTATTGTGCAAAACAGGAGAAAAAAATAACATTTATCACTGTTGCAGATACAGGAGCCTTCCCGACCTGTTTAAGTTGTTCTAAGATATAATGTTAGTAATGTTATCATGTAGCATTAGCACAGCTAGCATGTGGCATCCTTCAGCATTTCTTTACTTCTGGAAGATTGGCTGGAAGAAATGCAACAAGTTAGGCAAATGTTAATGAGTATATATATTATCGATTTTTGATGTAAATTAGTATCTTTAAATAATTTATTTTTCTAACATCTATCATATCAAGATATCTATTATTTAGAAAACCCTAGAGCACACAGATGCATTCACTGCATGAGTTTCATATTTCTGCAAACAGTTTGTTGTCCTAGATGTGTAGATTTTACCGTCTTTTTTATGAGTGAATAATTTTCTCAGCACCCAGTGTTTCAAAGCAACAATCATGGGGCTGTGATTTGCAAAATGCATGAAAATGATCAAATAATTCTGTATGTCAGTTATTTGTTGGGCCATTATCGGCTTGCATTACATTAGTAATAGCAGTCTGTTTATCTTTTTCATCTGACGTCATTCTGCTTTAATGCAAGAAGTATAAAAAAAGCAGTGGCTGATATTAGACTTAAGAGCACGAGCTACACTGCACACTCTTCAGTAGAAAAGTGATCCCTCTCTCACAGCAGCATCCCAAACAAATTTTCTGTAAAATGTCAGATACCCAGCCTCAATCTGACATTCACTTTACCATGCAGACTAAACATGTGGGCTACAGTGGTTTCTTTTTTTTAAGTCAATTCCATGTTTATTCTTGACATTTCTATAATTTATTACTGTAATCCTGAGCGCCACATTTAGTTACTTTTTAATATCAACATTTGAAAGATATTACATAATTTCTCTTGATCTTGGTGATCATAGTTATTTTGTTGTATATTCCAATGGTAATAGGAGTGTATTTATTTATTTTTTAAGATTTGTTTTTGGTTCTAGTGGCCTTTATTTGATAGTTAATTGACAGGAAAGTGGGCAATGAGAAAAGGGGGAAGACATGCAGCAAAGGTCGCCAAAGTCGGGAATCGAACCTGCGATGGCTGCATCAAGAACTAAGTCCTCCATATGTAGGTTGTGCTTAACCCCTGCACCACCACAGCACACCCAATAGGAGTGTATTTAAAGAAAATCTAAGTTAAACAGGGGATTTATTTTATATAGCCCATGTTTAACCTAGTGTATAGCATTAAATGTGACCCACACTGTAAAAAAGAATACCACAAATCTACTCAATAAAATTAAGGTAACACATTACAACTGTATTTGGATTAGAGCTAAATTTAAGTAATATAGACAAGTTACATTTAGGAATTTAATCTAAGTATATTCAAATAGAAAATCTAAATTAGTAAATAATTTAAACAAGAAATTAAGTTTGGAGGGGGTTGGGGGAGTAAAATCCTTTATATAAATTAATCATAAAAAATAATTTAATTGAATTTAATTCAGTGTTATGGGACTTGATGTCCTCCAACTGCAACAAAGGCACACTTTCACAGGAAGAGTTTTCCACTTAAAAACTACATAAATATATTAACTTAAATTCAAGTGCAATAAAACTAAATTATTTTCTTTTTTTTAACTAGAACCAGTAGATTTTGTTGTTTAGGAATATCAGTCTTGACTTTAAAACTGAATTAGACCATTTTAAATCAGATTTAAATGAACAACTGCCACAAAGTTAAAAAAGTAATTACATTAATTATATTTTACTTAATGTATTAGTTAAAATCTGCTTGACCACAGGCTCATTTGTTTACAGTGCAGCACCTAAAGTCAGATTAAGATTACATTAGGAATCTCTAGTGGGATTAAAATAATTTTAATATGTGTTGACGTTTTAAAATACAAAAAGCACTTCACTGAAAGAACAGATTGGTGGAAGCTCCATGATGTGGGGATACTTTTCTTCAGACAGAATAAAATGTTTTGTAGTTGGATAAAGTCGTAATCACTAGTTCAACAGTTCAACAGAGATTTAAAGGATACAGCCAAATTAATTATCTAATACCAGAAAAATGTAAGTTTTGGAACAGCCTAGTCAAATCCATCTGTGTTAAAGCTGTTTTGGTTTGTTGACAGACTAAATGCTGGAACTGAACTAAAAAGCGTTTCAACAAAGTATTTGCTTAAGGGGATCCAATCCTGTACAATCTGGTTGTTGCAGCTTGTTTAATTTCTACCCAAACTATTTTTTTTTTTTCATGTTGAATCATAGAGAGGTAGATAAAACTTTAAAATGATTAATCACCAGGTATGATATCTGGCATTTTAAAGGAATTGTTCAGAACTTTTAAGCAAAACAGGAAAAACAGTTTGAACTTGTTAAAATCCAAAACAGGTTTTACATATTTACATGACTGACTGAGAGATTTCGACTCTACATTCTCAGTTTTTCCAAAGGCCAGAGGCTGACTGTAACATTGCGCTCTGTTTACACCAGGGATTTGGTATATTTGTTGCTTTGCAACGAAACAGCCCTCAAACAACTTTAGGTGCTTTTGAAGGTCAGCATGCTTGATAAAGTACAGTTTGGGCTGGAGGCCATCTTTTAAATGAACTCAGCTCTGCTTGCAATCAAGGGAGAGCATCAAGGCAGAGCTTTTTTGTTGTTGTTTAGGAATATCGGTCTTGACCTGAATTCATGCGGGAAGGTATGTGTCGAGACTTAAGTGAAATGCTTTGTTTTTAGGGAATCAGATTGACTTTTTACATGTACGCACATGACCTGACATGATCATTTGGGTTCATATTCATCAGATAAACACAGCACTTTCACACCAAGAGCTTTCTGTGTGCATTAATACCACATTTTATCAGCAGAATTAGGGTAAAAGTTCACCTGGCTTTGATAAGTTAGTCAATTGGGATGTAGGTGTGAAGTGGTAGGCGAACAAGGCAGCACCTTCATTACCTTTACATTTGTTGGTGAGCTGATGCACCTCTGATGGGATGAAGCTGTGAGCAAAAAAGGCTGGCTTTTTTTTTTTTTTTTTTACCAGCATTGAGCAAGAGCTGTTTTGTGAAAAGAGCTTCTGTGGTGAGTTGTTGTTCTGGTGGAGACCGGATAGTTATATGAATGCTACTACTTATTTTGAACAAGCTAAACACATTGTTTTTGACTACCAGACATCAGTTGTTATTGATCAGCATCTCATTTCCATCAATTTATTCCTTTAATGGTGTTTCTGATTGCTTTATATTCCCCGTTGCCAATTTCTTCATGTCTACAATAGGTCTGGTTGACCTTTATAGGGAATGTTGACTGTGTAAACAGTGATTATTAGGGGAACTAAAGGCTCTGGCGTTGCTGATAAGCTGCTAACTGGAGCCTGACCTTGAAAATGTCATTGTATTAGGCTTGTTCAGCCGAGGTGTTCAGCTTCGGCACCTTAAAAATCTTAGGAACCATAAATTAAGTAAACTCAATATTATCTTGGTGGATACATTTGGCCTGTTATTTCCTTTAGCCATTATCATAGAACATTACTAGACAATAACCAAATGTTTGTTTAAATTACATGCATTTACATTAGTTGTTCAGTGTCAAGTGTAACGTTTCAGCATGTTTGAATTAATAACCGAGCTGGTGATGCTCTGATTGCTCAGTAAATATAAAGTGAGTTTGTAACTGGTTGACTTTGTTGGTACAGGGCTTCAAGGACAGTCAGAATTTAGCTAACAGTGAACTTCATTTGAGATGCATCAATGAGATAACGACCACAATCAAATAATTTTGAGCTAGATGTGCCTTGGTACGTGAACATTTGGTAATAAACCTGAAGATCCAGTATGTTGGTTGGTTAATCAACCATAAGATCTAACAGAATGTGGTAACAGCAGAAAGAAAACACCGTTAACCTAGAGGTTTTTAAAAAGGAAGTCAGAGGAAGATTAGAAATGTACATTTGAAAGGAAACTGTTTCTTTACACACATCCAAATATTTCTCCAGTCATTCAGACTGCAAAAGGGTGAGAGAGAGCAAGACTTTCAGCAGATAACTGGACGGCTTAACAAATTACAGCACACTGTGTGCAACTGCTTTTGATCCTAATATAAATAATAAGAAACCAAAAAATGCTGCTGTACATAACAATAATATAGTCCATATAGAAAAAATAAAATCTAAATTCATTATCGACAGGCCAAAGCTTTAGTCAGACAGGAAAAGGTTGCATCACTATAAATGATTTTTTAAATGAGAATACGTAAAGATTTCACATATGCTTTTCAATTTTTAAATGTAGAAGGCAAAACTGTTCACATGTGAAATGGTGAACGCTACAAGAAAAGTTACCCAGAAAGCCTTTTGGATGAGACTGAACCTAATATTGTTTTCTGTTATTCAAACACCTCTTGATGTGATATGACATCTAACTACTTCCTGCATTTCAACCCAACCTTTTCACTCAATTGTGTGTTTCCTGCTTCAGTATCTTTTTTTTTTTTTTAAAAAGCTACTGTTTAAATCACAGGTGTAGGTTATAATCTGAAGCTGCTGCACCCAGTAGTTTAATGATTGGTTTTAAACGCATTGCAGTACTCAACATGAGATAAACTGCCACCATATTTTGTCCTGTAGAGTTCAAAAAGCAAACTTGAAACAGGAGCTAGCAGTGATGTAAGCCCGTTTTATTGTTGACGTCTTCCAGACCTCTGATCTGTTTCTCAACTTGTAAAAGGCCCTATTGTGCCTCACTAATGTCTACTTAATTGTTGATTGATGTGAACCGTATCAGTAAGATCAACTTTTGCTTTTGGTTATGGAAAAACCTACAGGACCTTTCTATATCAGCAATAAATATGAGGACCTTGGCAGGAATGTCTTCTGTATAGTCACTTTACTTTAAATAGACTTTAAAAAAAGAGAGGTTACTTTTGAAGATTCCTTTTGCTTCAACTTTGCCTTGGTATTTTGTATTATTCCTAAGTGTCCTACAAATAGGAGAGGAGTAAGACCTGGATATTGTCAGATTATTAAGTCAGGACAAATGTTTTTGCAAAAGACCAGTGACAACCTTTATTAGTAGATGAAAGGAAATGGTGGAGCTAGATTCAGCTTTTTATCCTTGTGCAATGTAAAAATGAAAGCAATGTTGCCCTTCAGAGTTTTGCAATCCTAGCTGGTCTCAGAGCTTACACGGTTTATTTCCTAGGGCTGCAGAGGACGATGGGCTCCAAAAAGAGAGTTAACAATCTTTAGAGAGATTGAAATCTGCAGATGAATCGGGTTTCCAGTTTCATTGGCTGCCCAGTGCCTGCAGGCAAAGTGGTACAGTTCTGTGTTGCTAGTGGTTCAATCTGAGACTTGATGGACAAAATTGTTGAAAATCCTTAGTTATTTCACAAATTAATGCAAATGTTCTCAAAATATTAGCAACTGTGAAGATGGATTTATTTTTTTTATTGTTGAAACCCTAATGGGAACATGGAACAGTGTGTATTTATGAGTGATTACAGTTGTTCAAATAGTCTGACTGTACAGACTGATAACATAAAATATATTTTTATTGCGTGTATTTTGAGTATTTTTTTTTTGCTTCACTAAATTTAAAGAAATGTGTCTGAGGCTAAAATCATCAGAGATGGATGGATATGTTCTCTAAAGCTGAGTCTGCTAAGTTGCTACCACAATGGATTGGAGGGTGTGGTAAACCTATGATTGCGTTCTCTAATATTGCAAACACAATAAACCTTCATGTTTTATAATCTTTCAACCAGCTCATCATGACTCACAACGTTCCATCCCAAAGTTGAATTCACAGAGATTCCGGGTTTTTATGTCTTACTATCATAGCAACCTCTTGTATCCATTACTTCGTTGTTTAAGCTTCACCAAGACCACCTATCTCCGGGGGAAATTGGGACAACCCATTTGACGCTCAGTATTTCAAGGTAGTGAGGACATTACGCAATATTCGCGGGGATAACGCCTCGTGGCGTTCGCCACCTCAACACTTGTAAATAAACAACCAGAGTCTGACCTCCACTGACACAGCAAGTCCATTTTCCAGAAATAAATCTTGCCAGTGGCGCTCGAATTAAACCTGCACACTCACCCCGTTTTCAAGCCAGCCAGCTGAGCGAGAGCACATCTCCAATTACCTAACTCATAGTCCATCCTTTCACTCTCATGTTATTCTACACGCATACACAGATCAGAGCCCATCTTAACTCTGTGACTCCCCCCATCCGCCTGCTTGTTTTGGTGGTACCTTTTTTTTTGTTTCTTGATCGTATGAAAACGGTACTGATAAGAAAACAAACCCAGACCCTGACACTGGCATTCGGGCTCATACCAAAGCTGTATCAGTTCTGCAATGGGAGTATGACGTATCTGTCTGAGAATGGTGAGAAAGGAGTGAACACATGCCCATCCTTATTTGGATGAGAAGAACTGGTTTGTGGATTTTCTGTTTGCTTTGTGTATGACTGTGATAGCCAGTGGCTGAGCTGGCCAGACACTGGCATCCAGCCACGAGGTTTGGGCCATGAAAGAAAGAGGAACGAGCAGCCGGGGGAATGCGAGGGGGTCTCTGATTCACAGAACTGTTGAGTGACAGCAACAGGGGCAGCACTCAAACTAGCCAGCAAGCTTACTGCTGGTAAACAAGCTCTGCTATTCAGTTCATCTTCTTTGTAAATTCACAACTGGGATGAGATCAAAGTTAAAATCTGATGGTCCTGTTTTTTTGTTTGTTTGTTTGTTTGTTTTTTCGCTCTTGCATTGAGCAGGAGGAGATCAGCTGGAGCTATTTTTGCTGAGGAGTAAATTCAATTTAAATACAGAATTAATTCATGCACATATTTATGTTGGCCTTCATATTTCTGCCTTGTGCTGGCATATGTCTCTCTGGACCGGTGTTCCAGTACAGCACCTGCATTGACTCGTGATGATGAAAGGTTCTGTAGACATTACAGAAAACTTTATCATTTGTGCATTTAAGCAAAAATACAATTTGTATTAATAAAGAACAATAACACCCTGCTTGTTTATTCTAAATGTTTTAGTGGTTTTCTTCATGTGTGATATAAACTACTCTAATTCACAATTTTATACTGCGTTCTGGGGATATAAATTCAGTGCAAAAATGGTAATCTAGATGTTCATAAGTCAATCAGCCTTGGCTCTGATTAACGAACTGTTGGACAGATACAGAAAAATCTCATTTTACTTTCTTGCATCCAGCACTACTTCTATTTTCTATTTATAAATGCATCAACCAAGTAAAGTTTTTGATGTCTAAATGGGGATAGTCTTGCCATTTTCTGTTGCATCTATAACTGCAAAGCACAAGTTTGTCCTATAATCGTTAGAACAAAAAATTAATGGTCAATGGTGTTTTCACATGTGATAGTCCCGTAGACTCGGTTCAACTGGGGACCACTTTTTGTTGGTGCTGTTTATTTTCACACTGTACTGTCAAACAATCCAAATCCTTTGAACAACCTGTTCCCCCCCTCGACTGTGGTGACGCTGCACTAAGAACTACTGAAGGAAATGACGCCAAAACCTCCAAAGACATGAACGCAATTTCCTTAAAAGTTAAACAACAATGCTGAAGAATCAGATTTTAGCAGGTGTAGCATTTCTCCTTTGTCTTTGGTAAAAGACTATAAGCCATTTTCCCCACTAGTGCTAGACTCTTGCATTTATTTTGGTTATAATTACCCAGAATGCTCTTTTGTTTGCTTCCTGCTTTTGGAGTGACCTCCGCTTTCATGCATTTGAACTGTGCCAGAGTTCACCTGCTGTGCCGAAATCCAGGTTGTTAAGCGGGCCAGAGTTTGTTTTTTGCTCTGCAAAAGAATTTGCGTGTTCACACCACCCCAAAAGAACCAAACTTTCTTGGCAAACAAGCAAGTTTGATTCAAGTGGACCAAACAGGGCTGGCACGAATACCACCTAATCATCTCAAGTTGGAAAAAAGAGGACCAAAGAAAAATGGAAGTCAGTAGTCATTAGGAAAAGCTCAAACAGTGCATCCCCAATCTAACTTAAACCCTTACTGTTTAACAAAGTTTTCACTTTGCACACACTGCAGTTACTGGCAATAACATCTCAGCCAGTTGAGCAGCACATGTTAATTTACTGTTGTTGGATCAGCAAGAATTTGGCTCTGCAAAGAGGTCACACATCCTGATGAGAGCAGCGTTTTTCAAAAGACAGATTAAGTAGGTTTGTTACTTAGATATTGAGATGGTAGAACCAACACAGACTAACTTAAACTGTAGTTTTTGATCAATAATTAGACCATATACTTTACATTGGAAAAAACCATGGACATGATTCAAGACAACACAAAGCAAAGGGAAGAGTGTGCTTTTTGTATATAGCTTTTTCTTTGATACACCAACACAAATGCCATAGTTGTGAAGTGGAAAAAAGTAAGGATGTGGTTGGAACTGGATAAAATGTTAATTTCAGTCTCTTTATGCAAGTTAAAACTTTTTAAGTGCTTATGTGGGCTGCTATGTTTGTGTCGAGCATTCCTTTACAGCACAGATTTCAAAGAGACATCTTGTTGGTTTTCATCCCGACACAGATTCTCTGTTTACTTGAGAAAAGTGCCGCAGTCCTCGGTTACTTTTGTACCGGCTGGAGTTACTGGAGCTCAGTGAGTTTGCTGACCTGCAATTAGTGCCGACCATAAACAACCAGAACCCCAGTGAGCGGTGCCACGGGTGGCTGCCCTCACCACGACAATCTGGAGTTTCCCTTTTGTCCTCGAATGTGTCAGATGTAGAGCCAGCTGCCCACCCCGATGTTTCAACTGCACGCCTACTGAGACGACTGAAAGAAAGTTGTGGAGGCGATCGCGAAGTATGCAGAGAGAAAATGTATAAATACAACTGGGGGGGAAGCAATACGTGGCAACGCCTGTGGCTTTAAAGAGGTTTTAGCATGTCACACTCCCCCTTCTGTCTGCCAGAATCAGTTTTAAATATAGTGCCTGATGTCATGTGAAAGCGATGCAAAACCTTGCCTCTATGATCAAATCCGATGCGATGTCCACTCTGGCTTCAGATGCATTATGACATCGTTATCTCCCCTTTATTGGATGTTTTATGTTCTTTCTTTCACAATGATTGCAGCAATTCAATCACATGCCAGATTGTATTTGCCAGATATTTCACTTGTGATGTAATCTTTGGGAAAATATTCACTTGCTTTTGTTGTCATTGGCTTGGAGTGAAGGTATTATATGTATTTCTTTTCCAGATTATCAGCAAATTATCTGGATGTCAGTTTCCAGTTGTGTTGGGAACAAAAGTTCGGCCTAAATCCAGTGTGGATCAGCTAGCTGCCGATCCTCTGGCCTCCTGTATCATTTAGATGAAATGGTAACGAAGACTGTTTTCACAACTGATAGACTCGGTTCTGTTGGGGACCAAAGTTGCAACATTTCTTCCATTTTCAGCTGGTGTGGCTCACTTTCAAATTGCACTGTGTCAAACAAACCAAGTGTTAAAAACTCTGTACATCCCCTCGCCTGTGGTGGAGGTGCACAAAAAGAACACTGAAGGAAACGACATGAAAACCTCTGAAGAAGACATGAGCACAACTTAAGTTTTCACGACCTGTAAAGAAAAATGGAGTGGTGTCAGATTTTACCAGTTGGAGGATTTCTCTTTTACCCTTGATAAAATAATTATTTTTCCCACTAACATAAAAATAAATAAGACTTGTGCTTTTGTTTTAGTTGTATTTTCCCAGAACGCCCTACACTATAGTTCACTTCCTGCTTTTGGAGCGGTGCCCTATCTGCTTGGCATTCACATATGCATTTGAACCGCGTCAGAGTTCACTTCAATCAAATGGAGATCTAGGTTTTTAGGCGGACCAGAGTTCGCTTTTTTGGTCCTCATTAGAGTTTGATTGCACATTCACACCTCACCAAACAAACTGGACGTTCTAGACAAATAAGCTAGAGTTAGGTTAAAAGGGATTGTGAATGCACCCTTCACACATACCTCAGTGGGACAAACGTATGTGCATTTAAACCAGTTCAATGTTCAAGGCAACTCTGCTTAATGCTCTCACAATAATGAAATTTGAAGATGTAGAAAATTGGCCTAAAGAAATAATGTTGCTCCTTTTGGAGGACAAGTGATTCCATATATTTTCATAGGAAAGAATAGAGGGTTCCTACACTCAAAATATATGGAAATTGATTTGGGCTTTTATCTAGGTTTGGGTTGGCATGGATCAAGGTTTAAAAAAAAAAATATATATATATATATACACACACACACAGAAAACATATTTCTTTTTGATTCCTGTCCCATTAACTAAATGTTGAATCCATCCATCTGGTACTTAAACATTATTGAAGGTTCAGATTAAAATTCTGCTTTCGCTGTTAAAACGTAAGTAGTCAAAAGAAACTTTTGTATTAAGAAATGAGCAATTGAATTTAGAACCTGAGAACAGCAGACAGCAAGGCCTTAAACGCCTTTGAATCAAATTTCTTTACCTTGGCCAGTCTGCTATGATGAGAATCTCTGAAACTTTTCTGTGTTTCCCAGTCAAATCCTGTAATATCACATGTGGTTTCGGGGGTTAGCATAATGCAAAGTCTTTGATCCAGGTTGTGTTGAGCTTGACATGTGTTTTTTATTTTTTTCTTCCTTCTTCTCATGGGGATCTCGGTATTTGCTTCAGTTTAACATCAAATGCCTTGCCACACATACGCAGCGCCCAAAGCTCACTTTGACGGCATATGAAATCGTAACGTCCGATTACGGCACATTGCCAGGTTGGATCCAGACCTGATATTTTTTCAGCTTTATACATAAAAGATATCCGCCGCATCATCCTAACCGCAGTCTGCTAAGGTCCTGCAGGAACAACTGTTTGCATCACGGTAACTGTGTGTCAAACACAGACACATGGAAATGTTTTGACTGCCTGTCTGTTCGAAAAAGAAGAAGAAACTGTGGTGCTGTGCCAATTAGAGCGGGAGGAAGGAAGTGGTCAGCTCTAAAAACCCAAGAGTAAACGAAAACCCAGGGGAGGCTTGACCTGGATCCTTTTTTTTTTTTTTTTTTCTCCATTTCATGCTCAGGGCACTTCAAACCGATTACTACACTTTAACCTAAGAGCATTTTAACTCTATTGTCTTCACACATTGTATCACATTATGTAAGTAATGTCTGGCTTGAGCTTCAGACATGTAAGGATTATTATTACCATCCAGGGATTATTTCATAGAAACACTGACATAAAAAAACCTACAAAATCAAATATTAACTTGATTTCACCTACTTTGACCCACTGTGAGCACAAGAAACCAGTATTTAGGTTGGATTATGTGCTTAAATACGAAATCATGTTATCAAGTTCACCCTCTTAGAGCACTAAATAATAATAAAACCTTTCGGTATAAACAGCCTCCCCTCCTCCAGGCCCTTAACTTCTAATAGTTTAGAACCACAAGCTGAACTCAACACTAACATTTCCTTATATAGCTTGTTTTCTTGCCTGAGCCAGACTGCGGGGTAAGAGGGTGAAACCAGCATGTCATGCCCGCAGGGATGAATTTAAGGGGGGGAGTGGTTCTTGTCTAATTTCTGTTGACTCACTGCTTTTAATGAGAAGTGGGACGTGACGCCCGTTGTTGGAGGAAAGGTCGGGAATTGCTCGTTAGTGTCTGCCGGCGTTATTAATTCACTCCGGCCTCTTTTGTCTTTCGCTGTTGTGATTGTTATCGTGCATCATCGAGGAGGGAGCCACGTTTTTGTTTTTGTTTTGTTCTGAGACACGTTCTCGTGTCGGGTCCTCCAGGAGACGCGCTGACCGCAAGGAGATCACATTAATTATTTTATGTCTAGACTTGTTGTCACACGATGCCAAGAAGATGTGTGATGATTTTGCTGCTTACTATGAGAAGATACCTGTTTATTATTTGCTTATGGTCCATCTTACACTGCGAAAACCTCAGTATTTTTATCACTTCCGACGAGTGAGAGAGCGTCATAGCTGCGATTTATATTTATAACCTTTATCCTCTGCTACTTCCTCTTCTAGAAGTAATCATCAGATGCAAGACTAAAGGTACTGTCAGTATAGGATATGAAAATCTGGACCGATGTTGAAATTTGATAAGCCTGTCACAATAAGCAGTTAGTCAATTAATCGCATAATAAGTTAATTACTATTCTGATGATTAATATTTTTTCAAGAGCAAATTTATTTTCAGTTGCTGGATATTCAAAATGTCTTTCAGTTCCAGTCTAGTGTTTGAGAGAGCGCTAACTCACATTATTATCACTATATTATTTGAAAATGGTATCAAAATGACAATATCATAAATGCCCACGCGTCAGTGGCATTTGAATGGAAAGATCAGGTTTTTAAGTTTCAAATTATCGGGCCGATCAAGCTGGAAATCAGTTCATGTCTACGAATCTGCTAAACTCGAGCTGTAAGCATGAGAGCTTACAACTGTTGTTGTCATCTTTTTTTTCTTTCAAGTTTACGTCGTCAACAAGTTGCTTCAATGTTTTCAGTGGTCATATGGTGTAAAAATGTCTGCTTTTATTTCAAACGAGAAAGTTTTCCTGCCAGTTTTCGTTCCACAAGATAAATCCTTTCGTTTTTAACCATCTTGTTCTTCTGCAGGAAAAAAAAAAAAAACGCGTGCAGACGGAAGATGCACTGAGGAATTTGTCTGAAGCAGCAAGGCGCTGATACGCTCAGCCTCAGAGGAAACGGGAAGCCGGCGCCTGGCAGGTGAGCCGAGTCGCACTTTCTGCTGCCTTTTAGTACCGAGCTGTCATCATTCACTGGGTAAACAATTATCACAGCAGGGCTGCTGCATCCCTTTGTTGTGTAATCTCTTCAGGCATGACAGTTTTACATAAGTGCTTCCTGTTTTTTTTCTCTGCTGTACATCAAAAATAACTGTAATCCCACAGGCTTTTCTTGGACTTTTGTTATAGATTTCTTTTTTTTTTCCCCCCTCTCCTTTAGCGGGTTAGGATGCCATGCTGGGTCATACATATAAATCAGTCTACACAATACGACAAGACGCATAAAGAAGCGCTGTTGTCTTAAATCATAACTTGTGGTGGAACTTTCCCAGACAGACTGTTGTTGATGTGTTAGTCATTACGATACCTTGCACACGCCGTGATACCAGAAACATTCTCACTTGTTTACACAACAGTTGTTTAGTCATGGTTTTCCAGGTAGACTGGAGGGCAGCAGTGTGTGCTTCAGTTTCTGTCCTTGCTGCCAGCTGATGAGTTTGACTTTGGTGTCAGTCTGCAAAGATTAACATCTAATCTTGTGTTTTAAAATACACAAGATTGGATGTTTTGTGATGAAAAATAGCTGAGTGAAATTAACAGAAATGTTCCGCTTCCTTATCTTTTGATAAAACAAGACTGACTTTGATTTATATTAAGATGTGCAGTTTCTATCTGAAAACCAGAAAAAGGGAGAGCTGAATATTTTCCGGTAAACGTTTTTTGTATTTCCATGTGTGTCGTCTGATTTTTTTTTTCTTGCATAGTTACGGGAATCACTGCAGTTTTGGTGAAAATGCTTCAGGAGGAAAGGGTTTCAGCACAATATGTTACTGTTTCTGCATTTTGTTATGTCGGGACACTTTCAGTGTTCCAACATTATGAAACACGCTAGACTGAGATTTATTTGGTATTTAGAAACGGATGGCAGTAAAATCCTTAGTTTCTGCAAAGAAGTTGTTTTTCCTGTGGCTTTTTTATATTAGCAATCATATTAGATGTACAGCTTACTGTACATTGAATGAACTTGGAACAGATGAGTAGTATAGTAATGCTTCTGACATGACCTCTAACAATCATAAAACAGCCAATAGTGGATAAACTATTTTCTGGTGTTTCCACAATAGGCTTTGGAGAGGGGGGGAAGAAATCTATAACAAAAGTCCAAGAAAGTTTTTTTTCCTCATGTTTGCTTTGATAATAGGTTAGATTACTTTCACAAGAAAAAAAAAAATAAATATATATGCGACATGTTTTTTAAAAGTTGATAAAAAATGACTGCTGTCTTCAGATTGAAATTAAAAACGTCCGAGGCATAAATATTGGTGCACCAATCTGTTGGCCATCAAAATCAAAGTTTTGAACTTGCTGAGCTTGTTTTTATGCTGTTTTTATTTTTATTTTTTAAGATATTCTTTGAAAAGTAAACAGTCGTAAACTTAATCCTATTTTTTTTCTATACAGTGGATTCAACAAACTACCGGCTTGTCAGTGAAATTGAACTATGTTTACTGTCAGTAGGGTGTTTTAAAAAGGAAGACAGGATGTACAGAGATGTGAGAAGATATTTAAAAAGAAAGTTTGTTTTTGAGACATGTTTGTGGTCCACTCTAGCTGCAAGAGAGTGAGAGAGAGTGAGACTTCAGGAGGTAAACGGGGTACTGAAAGTATTTCAACAAAAGTTTCTCTTTTTTTATCCATATAAGATTTTAACTTCTGTCATGAAACATGCCGAAGTGAGGTGGTTTTTCAAATGCATTGAAATGAGTGTATTCCACAAAACTGGTGTTGAAACACTTTTTTCTCATCACACGAGTCATGATCAACAACCCTGTGTCTTTTCAGCAGACACTAGCTTTTTAAAACGTATCATTGTACTTTCATTCTACAGTGCATAAACGGTGATAATCTTCTACTCCATTCATTTTGTGTTGGGTTAAAACCGCTGCCTTTATCAAGAAACCTGCAGTGTTTTTTTTTTCTTTTTTTTTGTCATGATCAAAGGTTAAATAAAGTTCAAATGAATAGTTACAAACAAAATTGCCTTATCTTAAGTCACAACTGGCAGGTCAGAGTTTAAAGTAAACCAGTGAAGCTTGGTCAGTTCATCTCCAGGCTAAATGTCCTCTACCAATGTTTAAATGTTGCGTTTAGATGGCCGGCGCAATCCGAGGCCAAGTGCTCCTCAGTCCCAGTGGAGGTTTAGAGCACTGTGAAAGTCAATGTCTATTGACTGACGGTAAACAGCGTGTGTAGATCCATCACTTCTTTGACTCATGGATGCTCGTAAAGTTCCTCTGTTTATCGATCGCTGCGTTTCGCCTTTGTAATTGTCAGTGACGAATGGACAGGAATGTGTCCTGTGCTTTTTACCTCTCGAGTTACCACTCCGGTTCTGCTCCTGAAAGTGCCCTTGCCTTCTCGTTTGAGGAGTAAATCATGTACAGTTTTCCCATTAGGACCCGCTTTATGGGACTTAATTGAATTGTAGCATGGAAAGTGTTTACCTTGCAGCAAAAAGTGTGAAAGAGGAGAAAAAGGCTCGACCCATTATGTCCTTGAAGCCTGTTGTGTTAAAATCAGCAGAGATCAATAAATTAGTAGGCGTCTAGAGCACGTAGTCATATCATACTCCTGTGTTTCACCCCCCCATCCAACTCAAAAACCCCTTGTGTTTGTCCTGCTAAGTGGAGTGTGCGAGCTAGCAGCTGTTGGAGTTCCCATCAGAGAGCAGAAATGGATTTCACAAAGAGTCACAGATGTCTGAGACATCAATATAAAATGATCTGTGGGCCAGCTCTCTGCTCCTTTTCCTGCAACTACTGTTTCAGGGAAGTGGATGTGTGAATGCTGCGCTGTACGCTACGCACACGCTTCCCAACCACGACAGTAATTGGATAATTACAGGTGGGATGATGATTTCTACAAATGATGCACAAAAATGTAAACAAAGCAATGACCACTGGATGACTTCCAGAAAACTGTTGATTTAGCTTCTCCTTCTTCTTGAACTTCTCCTCTTGTGTTACCCCATCCTCCTGACCTTGGATTATTTTCTTAAACTTTTTAGATGCACTTTGGTCCTTGGTGGATAAGAGCGTTTGACGAGCAGTGGGTGGAAGTTTCCCATAAATTCCACTAAGTTGTGTCTCCATGTTGCATGCTTTAGTTACCCTGAGTCCATTTCACTTTAGTTATGGTAGGAATGTGCCATTGCATGAGAAAAGGTCATCATTCCTGTCATGGCTCTCTCAAGTCCTTAGTCAAGGCTCCCAACATAAGGACATTCTTTCCCACACACGCAACCATGCTCCGTTTCATCAATAAAATAACTGCTAATGTTTATTATGTTTGGAGCTTGGCTGTTCTTTACTCAGAGCCTATAGATGATGTAAAAATAAACACATTTTCCTGAAAAGACTTGCTCAGTTCATTCTAGTTTATAAATAAACCCACAGTTGTTCCAGTTTATTACTGGCTTCACGAATTAATAACTTCCATACAGTAACCACTGACATGTTATCTACACCCTCATCATTTCATGTCTGCCTTGTGTTTTAGTAACAAAGGAAGATACCTATTTTAGCTAAATACTGCTAACGCTTCATTTAACCAAGCTACATAATGCTAAAGCAGGTCTTTAGCTAAATAATGCTGAAACATTATTTAGCTAAAGACCTGCTTCAGCTAAAGCAGGCTCAATTCATTCTAATTTATAAATAAACCCACAGTTGTTCCAGTTTATTACTGGTTTCATTAATTAATAACTTCCATATAGTAACCACTGAAATGTTACCTACATTATTTAGCACAGCTAAATAATGCTAAAAACCTGTTTCAGCTAAAGATTTGCAGAAGCAAAGCCTTTAGCTTTAGCTAAAGCAGGTGTCATCTGACAGTTTTGATTTGTGGAAAGTATCGATTTGAGAAAATTTGTCACAACTTTAATGTACTCCATATTACTGCGCTGCTACAAAACTACACGACTGCTGCTAAACTTTCAAAGAAATAGCCTTACGATGCTAATCTCACACAACACTATGCAGACACTTTGTCTGCACTTATGAAGAGTCACGTCACAAACTAATTAATTCAGTTAATAATTCTCTTTAAAACTTTGAGGCATTCAAAGAAAAGTAAAACTTTCCTCTCCAGAAAGTAATTTGATTCTTAGTTATTGAGACAAGATGGTGACGTCATGGCAGAAAGCAGTGCTTCCTGACTCAGTGGAAGATTTTGACTCTTCATCCATAATACATGAAATATTCAAGACAAGGGGCACATCCAATATTTCCTAAACTGCCACATCACTTTATTTGTGTCTAAAGCTAATGGCTACCATTAGAATTAAGGATGGTGGTGAAGGACTAATGATCACAGTAATGTGAGGACCAGAAAGAGTGCAAGACTGAGAACATCAGTGTTATGACTGGATTAATGTATAAGACATCAGCTAAAACTCAGTTTCAAGATCAGTTGTCATTGATTCTCATGGACTTATGAACACAATCTTTTTTTCATTTTTCTTTTACAGTGTTGTGCGTTTCTGTCCTGTTGGAAAATATCGAACAGTGTATCAATCAACACCTCAAAGACTTGGGATTGGATCAAATCAGGGAAAATACAGAAAGTGTTTTTATAGATAGTATTCCTTACCTCACAATGCTGTCATGTAATCTGGTTTTCCAATTTATTATCCACCAGTTTGCCCACTGACTTTAAACTCGATCTCCACCAAGTCCTTTGGTCTTCCCACCAATTGTTTTGTTGTTAATTCAGCTTCGTCTTGGCGGTCTCTTTAACAAGACTGATGTTTCAGCTGTTCAGCCTCTGGCCTGGCCTGTGCGGCTCAGGCTTTGAAAATGGAGAGACAATTTGGACTTAAAGCAAGACGGAGCTTAAAGTAGAGATGAAAGAAGTTGTGGAAGTACCAGTAATATTGATGGAAACAGCTGGCAAATGAGCCGGGCCGACCACTACCAGTGATCATGTTTTAATTAATCCATCTGCTCATTTTCAGATTATTAATCGATTATTGTAAATTATTAATTTTACTAAGAAAATCTGACAACTTTATGACGTCTAAGAAGAGAGTTTAGTTCGTGAAAAATGTTTTAATACGTCAAGCGGTGGATCCTTCTGTGGTTTTCAAACCAACTGCAGCCATAAGATCCAACTTTCTGCAAACATTTTTTTTGCGTAAAGTATATTGTTTACTTCATAATCCAGATTCAGGACAGGACTGACTGCTTTATCGTCGTCGTATTTCATTTTTATTCATAAAGCACAGCAGTGAAGTTGGAGAAACAAGCCAGAAATTTAGCTAATCACGAGTCAAGTCACTGCAAAGTGATTTGTTTCTCAATCTTCAGCCTAATACTGCATGCAACAAATTGTGTTTCCCACACAAACTTAGGCAACAGTGTAAAATGGATGGGTTTTTTTTAGCAGCATGGAGTTGCTGTGATGCCCCAGGGCATCACAATCTTAATTGGACTCAATGAAACACTGTTAAGACATGTACAACTGTAAAATTGCTTATGAATTATCTGCTTGTTTGCATAAAGAAAGGTTTGTGATTTTGTAAATTTAGAGTTTATTTAGCATACAAATCCTCTTTAGTATCGTATTGGAAATATAAAAATTAAAAACACTTTTTCACACTAGTGTAGCCTGCATTCAGAGTGGATCATGTGAAAGAGCTGCTCTGCTGCGTATTGTTGGCTTGTTGCGACTACTCGACTCCCAGCCAGACCCCTGATCTTCCCATCCTCTTTAACATGTTTTTTCAGCTGTGTTTACATTCTAGGCCCCCCTAAAAGCTGAAAAGTGGGTTGAATGCCTTCCCCAGTCCTCACCCGCTGACATCTGTCAAATCTGATTATCATTCAAAACCAGCATTCCTCAGGTCTTATGCATAGTGAGCTCTTACCAGTTGGGAAAACTTCCCAAAAATTCACAGAGGAAGACAAACATTGTTTCAAGGTCACTTAAGACAAGCTCTATGTTTTCAAGTAACCAGATATCTCCAAATACTCAAATGAATAAAAGAAACTTTATTAAAAAATAGAAAATACAGGCATTTTCTGAATAAGATCTTTCTAAGACATTTTTTGTTGATTTTAACTAACTGATTGCTAGAAGGAAAAGACTGACATTACATTGCAGCCGTAATGCTTCATGCTAGCCTTTGACTTTTGAATAGGTACTGCATATTTAATTTGTGATCAATATCTTAAGCCAATATGTTTGCAAGCCTGATTATGTGTTCATTGTGCATTATTAGTAAGTATGAAAGCAGACCTACTGAGCTATAAGACGTTTCATTACCATTGTACAGAAAGTCACATCCTATCTCTGCCTGTTATTATTGCAACCCTGTCTTAGGTAGTTATTGTTAAACAGAAATTTACACAGAAACAAAATAACAGACTTAGCAACAACTGGCATATTTTCAGCTTGATCGGTACAGATCAAAGACTGATTGGTTGGCATTTCCAATCGATACTGTGATATCAGGTGGTAGTGGCAACACTCTTTAGTGTGTTTTATGCTACTGACAGAAGAAGGCTCAGTATTTGTTATTTTTAGCACAGGCTGTGTGTTTTAAAAGGAAGTTAGAGGCAGAACAGAGATGTAGGAAACTATTTTAAAGAAAAATGCATTTTCTATGATATGTCTACGGTTCTTCTAGATTGCAACAGAGCAAAATGCGTCAAGACTTCACCGGGTATAGTTCAAAACTTTGAACTGAGATTCAAAGTTCAGAACTTTGCTAATGTTTATAATTGGTAATGCTAAAATGCTAAAACAAGCTTGAAATGCAAACTTTATCATTTTCTTTTTCTAAAGATTACAATAATTTTTTTTTACTCCTAATTTTTTTTAACATTCTTATTATAAGACAACTTTTAATCAACCTAATACAACATGAGGAGGTCAAACAGCCATAGATTGGAAGTCAGCCACAAATCTTCAGCCAATATGCATCTCAACAAACGATATGTTACATGTAAGATCCACCAAGAATTAATGTTAATATTGATAAATGGGAATAAAGGTTCATCTTATTGAAACTCCGACGCTGATTTGGTACCAGAATCATAAATTTCCAGCTGAACTTCTGACGCATAACTATGTGGATATTCCATCATTCAGATTCATTGGCTTATTTAAGTCCATCCTCTAGTTCAGTTGCTTCAGTTGAATAGCAGTAATTGTTTGGTGAATTATGATTTTTATTGTCCTTGATAATGAAATGAACCTCAACAAAAACTACAATCCTGCAATAGATTTTTCATCATTTAAAATTTAAAAAGAAAACACCGTGAGCAACACTGGACTGATAGTTTTTCAACCTGGCAAAAAATTATTTATCAAAAAAAAAAAAAAAAACAGCCATGTGATGAAAGTTTTAGCCATCCATCAAATTTTCCAGACAACCATTTATTTAGGCAGTCACGGCATGATTACTTAGTTTTGATGATGGACAGTTGTGAAGAATGTTGTTCCCCTGACGAGGCCAGGAGGCAGATGGATAGCGTTGTGGTAATGTCGTCAAGATGTTAGCAGTCAAGTTGCGTCATTTGTAAAGAATGAGTGATGATTAAACCAGATAGATCACTCGCCTCAGACTTTTCAAGAAGTGCAGCGATTCAATACTTGCACCAACCAGATTAATGGACCCATCATTTTCAGGTTTTATGCATATAGATGTTATCTTAAAGCTTAAAATCTGGATAAAGGAAGTGAATATCTGAACTGAAAATCAGAGGGCTTCTTTTTTACTTAAGGTTAACAGCTGGACCTGCACTGTGTGTGTGTGTGTGTGTGTGTGTCCTCTAAAAAGGCCCCACAGCACTGATTCATCCAAGGCCGGCTTCTAGATACCATAAATAGTTTGTCTGAGTGCAGTACAAATGTTTTCATGGTTCATCCTGTTCTTTAATTCCCAGCATTTAACTGTTTGCGTTAACTGCAGACAGTGGGACCAGTAAAAGTCTGTTGTGGTTAATTACGAATTACAGCAGGCAGAGAAAGTTCCAGTAGTTTGAATCTGATATGAAGGCAAGTGTGATAAAAGGTGCCACACTTTATCAGTGAATCTCATGGACCCCTTGAGGGTTCTTTGAACATCTCGAAACTTTTCCAGGTCTAAGGAGTTTTTTTTTTTTTTTCAGCCTCTTACAGATGCAAATTTATGATGGTTTCCCTCCAGTATCACAAGGTAATAACTTTTATCCTCAAATTGATGGCGTTTCCCTTTTCTTTGGAAACATTGCGCTACCTCCTGCCAGAGGGCCAGCGGAGCCAAGTCTTTCTTCTGTCGCCAAATGACCAAAATGAAATTAGATTTTCCGGGAGGCGGGAAGGGGAAGTGAAAACTATTTTCAGAAAGAAAAGTGGGACAGGGTTAAAATTGACCAGAAACTCCACGTCATTTTGTATCCTGTCAACCTGAAACACGAGGCAAAGACTGCTTGTTTTGCTTCCTGATATTTGCAAATGTGAACGTCCTCTGTTTGGTCTGACTGAGTTTTTTATCATTATTATTATTATTATTATTATTATTATTATTATTATTATTAATTTATTTATTTTTTTAGTTGCATTATAAAATTTCAGGAGTTCTTTTAAGGTGAAAAATGGAACATCAAGATCAGAGACTTCTGAATAGGCTCTCCCGCTTTCCTCTGCAAAAACGTAAGTAAGTTTGAAGTTGATTGGTTTCTGTTGCATTCTGGATTTTTAACTCATTTGTCTCNTATATCCAGCAGTTATTAGGATGCAGCCCTCTGCTGCCCTCTGCTGGGTCCGAGAGCGGCAGAGATACCAGCGGCCTGAAGCCCGGTGCGGCTGATATATGTAAGTTTTTGGGGGAGGGGGGTTCAAAATATTTGAAGGTACGGTTTATAGTATGGTGTGCTCATAGTTCGGAAAATACGGTAATTGGTCTTAAAATATTTTTTGAAAACGAATTATCTGCAAATAATGCCATCTTTGAGTATCTTTGCTGTAGTAATGAAGCGGCGTAATCATGTAATTTTATTATCACTAGATGGCAGTAGGTACAGAGCATTTTACATTAAAACAAGAGAATTAGTAATGCATCACACCACAGTGTTGTGGCCCTGTTCAGGTGTATTTTTGAAGTGGACATGTTAAGTGCAATTTGAAATAAGAAATGTAAAATATGGCAAAAATAATTTTTTGTGTTTATTTGATTCCTATTCAAGACACTTTGATAAGAATGACTATAATATAGGCGGCTACAGAGTATCTTTTTTTACATTTTTGGTTGGTGGTGTACCTCGTGATTTTTTCAATTAAAACTAAGTACCTTGGCTCACAAAAGGTTGGAAACTGGAAACACTGTCTTAGAGACTCCCTGTTATACTCAGCCCCGGCTCCAGACGAACAAGGGGGGGAAATCAAATTTTTGGGGGGCAAAATGAATTGTAGCTGAACATAGACAACAACAGTAGCCTACATGCTACCTGTTAACAAGCTTAAGGTGCTGTATTGATATTAGCTAGCTAGTCATCTTTTAGCTAACATTACCTGTATCCAACAGCTTTACTCAACAGTCGGTTAGTTTGGGGGAAAAACTGTGAAAAGTTCTTTGCGTTTTGCTGGTTTGCTGCCATGATTCTAACACACCTGCGTAGCTCTGCACAGCAGCAGCAGGTCTCCTTCACTGCTGCACAGGTGTAAACCCAGTACAAGCGTCGTAGCGCTCATGTTGCATTTAAAGGCATCTCGGAAAAACAGGTTACGACATGTTAACAACGGATTAAACAGTTTTAGCTGCTGATAAAAGTGACAGAGGAGACAGATATGGGAAGTGCGGAAGCCCCTACTCTATCAAATTGACAGAGGAATAACAGAGAGTTGGCCATTCTAAGGTAAAAACCCAGCGCATACAGTGTTCATGTTTTGTTTTTGTTTTTTTCATCCAGACGGCTTCCAGCGCCCCCCGCACCTCCTGCAATGGCACGGCGGCCCCCTAGGGGGCGCGCCCCACAGTTTGGGAACCTCTGCTTTAGATCAACATTAGATCCTCTTCTTCTTTCTTTTGTTTGTTATTTTGTTTGTATTTCCTTTTAATTCATGTAAAGCACTTTGAATTGCCTTGTTGCTGAAAATGTGCTATATAAATAAAATTACCTTAGCTTACCTTACCTAAAAGTTGTATTAAAAGTCCATTAAAAGTGCCAACTTTGCATTAAGTGCCATTATTTACGAAATGACGCTTAATGACAACAGTCATAGACATTCATATAGACTCCTTCATGTTCATGACAGATGTTATGTCATGTTTATGACTGTGTCATGTCACTCTTATGCACACCCAGTCAAATAAAGTGTTAAGTTTTTTATCCGAGGAAACCCATCAAATTGCAACACTCCTCCTGATCCAGCTTGTAGTGACAAGAACATAGCTCAATTCAATTTTGCAGCAATCCCTCATACTGACTTTGCATATGATGACAATGGATGAAGCAGCAGTAGATCCATTAGTGAGAAACACACCAACACATGTAAGCTCTGGGCAAGTAGTAAAACATACAGGAATAGCTCCTTCAGTTGTTTTTTGTTAAGGTAAGGCAGTGGTTCCCAAAATTTTTCTCCTGGGCCCCCCCAGTGGTTTCCAAACTATTTCTGGGCCCCCCCACGGCTTACAAATAGCTGTCTGGTTGAACGATGTGTGTGAGCGAAGGGGTGGGGGGTGGATTCTTAGAGACCCCCTGTTATACTCAGCCCCGGGTCCAGACGAACAACGGGGGGGAATCAACTTTTTTGGGGGCTGAACTAGGGCTGTAGCTGAACTAGGGCTGTAGGATAATATCGATATCGCGATATATATCGATATTTTCTTTCCT
>NW_015113115.1:170045-183540 GCF_001443285.1 Poecilia latipinna | reverse complement strand
GGCATTTCAAAGTTCTTCACATAATTAAAATAAAAACAGCATGTGACATTGAATAAACCGTGAGAAAGAGAAAGACATTTTGAAAAAGATTAAAAAAGATAAAAACATTAAAACCCGCACCCCTTTTAGGACTTCAGTTAAATGTCGTTTAACTGGGGCTCTAACCCTCTGGGACTTTAGTCAAAAACACCGTTTGACAAGGACTCCAACCTCTAGGTTTTTAGTTGAAACGCCGTCAACTGGGACTCTAAACCCCGTAGGACTTTAGTTAAACGTTGTTTAACTGGGATGTTTTACGGGGGGGTTATAGAAAGAGAAATAAAAGGAAATTAATAAATAGATAAAAACATTAAAAACATCGAAGACATCAAAACTAATGATGAGAAGTTTCCGACTGAAACAAAGAAATCCCTGTTCTTTATGTAAGATTCAAACCAGTTGAATCTTACATAAAGATTCAACTGAATTCGAGTTGGGTCGGAGAGTACGACCCAACTCTCCAGTCGATTCAGTGAAATGTCGTGGTCAACAGTGTTGAAAGCTGCGCTGAGGTCCAACAGAACCAGCACTGTGGTTCTCCCACAGTCTGTATTTATATGGATGTCATTGAACACTTTTACAAGGGCCGTCTCTGTGCTATAAAGCATTTATTGAAACATCCTGTCGACTACACCGCTTTGCCTTTGTCTGCACAGTTCCTACGAAGCTTTGATGTACGTTGAGTTTATATCTTACCCAAATAAAAATCAGTTTCAGATGTGGCCTGGCAACACGATGCTGTGCAGGTCTTTTTCGTTCATCAAAACAATGCAACGTGGTAAAATTCACAGCAGTCTGACGCATCATTATGATAGATGCCCAAAACCTGTCATGTTGCAACACGATATTTCTCCTAAGGCCTTCATCGCCCGATCTGTGGTTCTGGCAGCGTTGTGATGTTCTGTTGCTGCACGTTTCCCACAAGCTCAGCTGTTGATGGAATGCATGGTTGGTGGAGTTGAAATACTTTTTAGCAGGATGGCATAGATGTGCGAGGTTTGTCGGAGGGGAGTGAAGCATGACCTGCCGAGGGGTTTTGCAGCACTTTTAAAACCCAAAACACAATTGGGTTTAAAATAGATTAAAAAATTAGTGGCAGAGACGATCCAGCGGGTGTTGAACCAGAAGAGGGAATCTGGATTGTATGATGGTAGCTAATTTCATGTGAACAAAGTTAGTTTTAGAGGCATATGTTAAAAAAGTTGCACTGTGATTAAATTGGTTGTTTTCATATTTAAGGGATATTGCATTTTGTGTTCTTTTGGGTTCTTACTAGCAAAAGTACAAACCCAACTGGATGTGTACTTACCTTGAAGACCTAGTCAAGATTTGTAATTTGGAAGCAAATCTAAGCAACACTCCCAGTGGGGCCACCATTCTATTTTCTTTCCATCTTTTCATTTCATATATTGCAGGGTTTCCCTCAGTGTATTATCAGCCTGCCGGGCCACCAGGGTTTACTTGTCCCCCCACCAGGCTTGGCATTGTTTATTTACTTAAGTTTTTTTTTTTTAATTATTGCCTTTTTTAAGATTTTAGTTGGTATTTAGGAATTAATCTTCCAGTCTTCCAATAACACATAACTATCAAGTGATATTTTCAAATTTTATGTTAACTTTAAACATTTTTTAACTTAAAAACATGGCGGTGGGCTCTCTGATTTGTCGGATCACTGTCTTCTCCCAAAAGAGACACAACAGAAAATGGGAGTAATTAGTAATTAGTTACATAAGTCTTATTGCTACCAATGGGGATTTTAACAACCATTATACATCAACCTTTAAGGTGTAAAGAACTTGCCGTGTTTTGAGAATCCACTTACGTTCACAACATAAATGAGAAATCACACTTTCATGTTCCTTTTTTTTTTTTTTCTGTCTTTGTGATTTCCAAGACATCCCTAACCGTATCGGGCTCATCTGAAATCTTCACTCTGAAATTTAACATCCATATTCGCATTCAGGGTCCCGCTTTCATGCTGAGTAGTGAAGAAATTCACTTCCAGCAGTATTTGGTTCCTGGTGTCTATTACGGATTAGACTTCAAAGAGCTAATTTAGGACTGACATCCTAAAAATAGAAGAGCAACACAAGGCTGTAAAACTCAGCGGGGAATGCCTGTGTTCACGTTTCTAATGAATTCATTTCTATGCATCACTCGCGGTGCTGATGGACTTCACCATCTTGCTGTGTTTTAATGACTACCTCATCACTTCTATTGCACCGATCAAGAGAGTTGAAGTATATAAAAGAGCAATACGCTTGATATTCCCTACCCAGATTTTTTTTTTTCGCACTACCGGCAGATTTTTTCTTTCTCCTATTTATGGGATTCCTATTAAACAGAGTGAAAGCAGATCTGTCTGTCATCCCCGGCAGGGCTGCAAGTAACAAATATTTCATTGATCGATCATTTATTTAGTATTCTGACGATTAATCGTTTATTCGGATAAAAAATTTGTCACATTTTGCAGATTTTTTCATTGAAATATTAAGTCTTTTCAGTTCAGTGTTTGATTAGAAAATGGAAATAAACGACGAATTCAAATATATTTTTAAATAAGAAAATAAGCATTTTATTTCCTAAAATGCAATAGCATTTCTTTAGCCACTTCAGGAGTTTTGGGTTAAATATATGTTTTACGAAGGCATTTTTATCTTAAATGTGAAATATATGTATATAATTGGTACATTTTTGGCTAAATTAAAACTCTGAATATTTTTATTTTTAAGCAAATAACCTTTATTTTGAGTCTGTTAACGAGTTAACTAGTGATCAATTTCTATAATAGTTGATGATTATTTCAATAATCAATTAATGACGATTAATTGTTTCAGTCCTAATCCATGGTCGGATTACTCAGCACTATCTTGAGATTGTTTTTTTTTTTACCACCAACTTTCCCTGTTTCATGCAATCTGTTTTTCCTGAATGAAAGGCTTCCGGTGCAGACGAAGGATCAGAACAGCTTTTTTTTTTTTTAATTTATTTATTTTATTTTATTTTTTTAAACAATTGCACTCAGGTAGCATATACATTAGATGCAAGGAGATGCCTCAGGTTATGTTGGTGTTTTCTCAGCACTTCACAGGAAAGCAAAGGTGCATGTTTTCTTTTTGCTACCCAGAAGGTTTGTGTGGAACTGCTGAAGCATAAATGTACCGCCTTTAGTCTTTGAATTCGCTCCATGGAAAACCGAGTAGTTTTATGGTTTTTAACCTTTAAAAGAACAGTGGAACCAGATTTTACGGCTACTGCTACAGTTTGTTAAATGAAACTTTAATGAAATTAATTGATTAATTTAAATAATAGATGTATTGATCAAGATATGTTTCAAGAATGTATGATTTATAGTATAACCTCCAGTAAAATTGGCATTGATTTACAGTATATATACCAAAAATTTTAATGCAAACATATAACATTAGCAACTTGGTTTTTATTTAAAAAAAGAAAAGCCATCGTACTCCTATTGCTGCTGAAACGTAAATTTATAACAGTTTATTGTTAAAGAATAATTTAATAACAGTGGTTTGCAAACTTGTTGGAACATAAAATGTTTCTTTTTCCCCAAATATGATCATATTGTTAAGACAGGTTTCCCAGTAGAGTTGGATCTCAATTTGTAGTGTTTTATCAAAAAAAAGTAATAATTAAAAGGGACAGAGCATATTATTTTTTCAATATGCACTGCTTGTTTGAACAAAAAATTAAACATTTTGAGTTGACAAAATAACAAGGATGTGAGAAAGATAAAAATCTCATCAACTTATACATCAGACTCCAACATGGCTGCCATGCAAATTTGTGCAAATTGCCATTTTTGCAACCATAAATGATTCAGGACAGCTGAATTTGTTTTTCTTCTATGCAAAAGAAAGGGTATTGGTCTTCTTTCAGTTACCTGGCCAACAGTATGCAGCAACAAGTGGGGAAGGGGCAGAACTCCATCCCTCTAAACAGCTGGAGGACACACCCATCTCTCTGGCACTTTCTCTAACATCTCACTTTAAACTGTAGGAACAATATTAATTTATAGTAAGCAGCCTAGTCCTAATGCTGCATGTTTTTGTTTTGCTTCCTGTGGCTGTATTTGTTTTCAAGCAGCTTTATAATTGAGGACCTAGACATGCACATCTTCACAGTCCACCTTGAACTTGATAATGTCGGTTAACGTAGAGAGAGTTTCTTCTTTCCTTCTGATTTTTGGCGCTCTTATAAAATGCATGCTGTCTGGCTTTTTCGTCTTCTCCCGTGTCTGCACTTTTTTTCCCCCCACCATCTACCTCAGAGGACTTTTAACAGTTCTTTTTCAGACTAACAGAGGCTTTTAGAGACATGCAGCAGTCAGCCCAAAGAAGGAGGACAGTATGAGCAGGCAGGGCAGAGACATTATTTTCTGCTTAACAATCACAGCCCCATTCTCCCTTTCCTGTCATCCCTTGTTTTTGTTCACTTCTCCCCTGGTCTGTTTATAGGAACTTATTGTCTCTGCTTTTGGCATTCGCTGCTCTCAAAACTTTGTCCTTGTCATGGATGTTGATCATGATAGAGGATCCCCTTCCAGTGAACCTCTCTGGATGTTCGACAGCTTACACAAAGACAGAGTACGACCGTTAAGTTTTTCATCACTATCACAGTTTTGGTTTCCTGTACTGTGTTTGTGGGACTTGCAGTACTTTGTAAATGTTTGCTGCGTACTTTATTCATACCTCTCCAGGTCTAATCAGTTTCACATCTTAATATCACTTGATATTTTTAATGGGACAAATTGAAGATAAATTATTAGATTATTGTGATATGATAACGTTTATTAAAAATACCATTGTTTCATGCGGTATTCAGCCTGCGGTCAGCTACAGACATAACAGACGATTGTCCAGCTTCAGTTTAAATCAGCATTATTTTCATAAAGGCGTTTCCATGGTACCTGTAGCTGCATTTCTATCGACCATATAATTGAGCAATTTGGAATTACGAAAATAAATTTGCTAAATGTAAACATGGGAATTAAAAAAACCCCAAAAACTCTTGTTTGTTAATAAAAAATGTTGACGCTAGGATGAGGTGGGATTTTTTTGGCTGTATCGAAATTACTGTATTTTGCAAAACTTCAACGGAACCTTTTTTTTTTTGCATCAAACGAGTCGCATGATCAACAACCAGATGTTACTACTGGCAGAAATGACAAAGGAGACAAAAAAGTGGTAGGAAGATGACGACACGATGTGTTTTTTAATGACTTATCATGTGAACAAGCTTATTCATGTGTGATTTTAATTGCAGTTTTTGTTTAATGGAAACATTACAATTTTGAAATTGTGTTTTTTTTTTGACTTTGTGGAATAGCAACTAACTTTTGCACTTATTTGTAACAGAAACACTTGTAGTGTTTCTGTTTCTCACAGCTGTTTTACAGTATTTCACGTATATTTCTAATAGCCAAATTGTTGTTGTTTTTTTTTTACCAAGGGAAAAGTTTAGTGGGTGTTTTTCAGCCATTTGACCTGTAGTACTCTCATTATTGATGGTCAATATTTGAGCAACAATTAAAAATCCATTATTTGATCTTTGAAAACTAACATTTTTATATTTGCAGCTTTTGTACATTTAATGACAGAGGAAAACTTGTGAAGTTTCACTTTTTTCACTTGTGATTTTAAAAAAAACAAGCGTAAGAGATAAAAATGTAGGTAATTTGACCCAAAACATCCTGATCCTGGATGTCAATTATTCAAATCCTCCTTGTACGTCTTTGTACTTTTCAAACTTGTAGTTCAGACTTTAGAGCTCCATGTTGTTCTCCAAAGGGAGCCAGACACGGTTGCCCTGCTAGATAATGGTTTTTCAAGCCTGGCTCCATGTAAGCATACCTGAACTGTGAGTCAGAATTGTACACTCAGATTAATTTTGCTCCATTTTATCATTCTCACCGCTTTACTCTCTGTGATCTAGTTAGGCTATCATATATCTGTCTGGACTGAATATTTTATGACGCGATGCCCTCCTCTGGCTCCAAAACGTGTCGAAGCTGATCTGTCGTCATTCTGTTTCTATTGCTGTCCTTTGCCCTGCTTATGGGTAGGAAAGGGCTTTTTCTGCCCCTCTTCCTGCCAAACAGGCCCAAATGGCCATCTGAAGCGGTTATCTTATATCACTTCATCTTCTTAAGAATTACAAGCTCCAGCTCTTGTAAGTTTTATTACCCTTTAAACACAAGTCATATATGTTTCATATCAGGACAAGTGATTCCCACGTAGAACTCCTTTTGAAGTACATTTTAAAAATATTACTTTTAACTGTTTTTATGAAGCAATTTTACATTAGTAAGCCACCTTAGGGATGGTTTTAGCTAAGCTGTGCTGCTGTAAGAGCTGATATAACATTTAAATCCAACGCTGATATTACTATTAGACAGTAATGCAGCAGGAAAACATTTTTATGAGATGGTAGGAAAAATATTAACAATGGCATATTGTAATGGAGGAGGCAATTAAACGTATGGCAGAAACTGGACACTTGTATATTAATTGTATAGGGTAAAGTGGTAACAGTGCAGCACAGCTTGGTTTCACAGGAGGTTAGAAAAGCAGCAGTTTAAGACTTGCAAGAGCAAGTCCTAAACTGTCTTAAACTTTCAACATAAAATGACAACTTTTCATCATATTTACTAATTTGTACTCAGTTGCATTTATTGGGTAAATAAATATGGGAAAAATATATACATATATTTTCTTAATTTTTTTAGCAGAGAGCTTTGAGATAGCATCGCAAGCTAAGCCTCTTTCCTCTTGGCGTGTGAGGTTATCACAAAACCAGACACTGTTTTTTAAAAGTTTCTAAAGAATTTTAAAAAATTGAATCAACATTAAAATCACTTGTTTTGTGTTTATGCAACGTATGTAAGTATCGGCTGATTATCAATCACCCAAAATTAAAGAGAAGGGTTCATCAATAAGCCAGCTGATTACCTCGGATTGGTGGTATTGCTGTTCAGTGCAGTGTGGTGTTTAGAGGATAAACCTGTTTCCAAAAGCCAGAATCATATCCATGTCTCTAACCTTATTTTTTTTCAGCTTACTTAATTCTTTTTATTTCATAGTTAGCATTTTCATGCTGTATTTGAATTACTACCCCAGATAACAACTGACAGCAACTCTTAGTTAGCAGCTACAAAGCTCGTATTTCGCGTGCATGGCACTGCATGCAGAGGCAAAAACAATCCAGTGCTTTGCCGTTATCACTTAGTGTCAGTCGGCTCCCCGAGCTCAACCTCGCTGACGCAGAAGCCCTTTCATTCGCTTTGATCTCGTTAATAATTGCATGCCATGCAGCTGAAAAAGAAGGGCAGATTTAAAAAGCAGCAGAATGCTGCAAACTGATAGGGATAATAATAGCGGGGGACTTGAGACTTTTGTGCTGTTTGAGTTTTAATCCACTGTTGTCTATTCAGCTGTTTCAGCTCATTGTGATAGTTTTGTGGATGGTCTCCGAGTTTTATTAAAAAGAAAAGATCATTTTTTGAAACCAAAGACGATATTTAATGGATTTACAGGAGATGGATTTGAATTTTTGTATTTTCTACTGCTTGTGGGGGGGGGGTTTCCCCTCCCTGACAAAATAAAAGTAAAAGACATGCTGTCGTCCACTGTGTCCACCCATAACAGAACGAACGTCAGCTGACTCGGTGGCAGAACTGAAGAAGAAAAGCACCAACCAGGGACACAAGCAGGCCAAGAAACTGAACCGTTTTTGTTTATCATCTCCTTTCTCCACTGGAGCTAGAAATGGATTGCTTTAACATTCTTCCATTTCATTGAAACTCACACTCACCTGTTGAGTTATTCTCATAGCAGCAGCGATTTAAATCCTAAAAGCTCTTAATGTTTTCACAGGGAGTCAAAGGCATACTGGCACTGCTATGGTGTATACATTGTAATAAAAGTGTGTATTTTTTGAGTCATGTCGAATCAGATTTTTGCCTGATAACATTTTATGAATTTTTTTCGCTCCGTCTTCCCCTAAGCTAGGAGCAGACTGAACAAAGCATGCAGAGCAGGTTGCATTACAGAAATTGAAAATTCTGCAGCCCAAACAATCTCATTCACTACCAATTAAAAAAAAAAATCCAATTTAGATTGGCTCCACCAAGAAGTTTGTTGCTGTTAAAATGTAGTAAAATGATTATCAGTTTGAAAATTTAATGTGACATTTTTTTGTGGATGCAGCGATGTGAAAATTAGCATGATCCCTGGACTAATATCGCCCTGGATTAATTTACGGGACTGACGTCAATATATATGGGGAAAATGACTAACCCCGGCCGATATTGACGCTATTGCCATTATGTTTTTACTTACATGCTATAAAATGCTGCATGCTAAAAAAATAAATAAAACCTTTTCAGTTATGAACAGAAAAATTCTCATTGGCATTAAATCAAATTTGAATAATACCTGACCAGCTTTTTGCATGTTTTCACTGGTATTTGAGGTTGGAGGGCCTCGTTGTCATCACCCTAATCTTTAGTTTCCTCCACAGATTCTCCATGATGTCCACACATATGTGATGAAAAACAAGTTCAAGTGGAGGATGTGGTTGTGTTTTCCGTGAGTGTGTGTGTTTGTGTGTGAGCGCACAGATGATAGGAATAGTTATGCATGAAGTTTTGATTCGCATACAAACACAGAGCTCACATTCACAAATGAAAGAGGGGTGAACCATAATGGGCAGGTTGGCCGTATATAATGGTGCCTAACCACAGGCATTTTTCCCAGAAGCAATCTGACATTATGTGTGGTAACATGTGGTTTGTAGCAGCTGACTCACTAAAGACTGGAAAACTCAGGTAGCCTCTGAAAACAATAAAACAGCACCAATCTCTAGATCCTGGCCACTTGAAGATAAACAAGCAGGTCATAATTAGACAACTATGCTGGTTTTCAGGAGAAATATCAACTATTTTTTCTGTCAAAGTTGAGGAGCAATCTGAGCACCACGCAATTCATAATCTGAACATAGTAAAATACTGCCAATCTACCAATGCCTGCAACTGCAAGGTGATGCTGCAAGAACAATGCATTTTAAAAACAACATATTCTATTATTTCCACTGCATAATTATTCACTTTTTTGTGCTGGTGTCATAAAACCACAACAGAACACATTAAGCCCATACGGGCCTGTTTGGGTCTGGCCTTTCTCTAACAAGTAGCTCCATTTGGAAATCATCATCTGGAAGGAAAGCCCCCTTATTATCACTTAGTCTTCCAGTCAAATGGGGTGATTAAAATGAGAATGAGTTCAAGGATTTATCTTTCATCCGATCCCAGAGAAGGACAAGCATCAGTCACCACAAGGCCTACAAAGTATCTGTGTTGTTCTAATCCATCTCCCAGAAAACATTTGCTTCTGTAAAGTGTCTGTTTTTCATTAAGACGGCTAAGCACTGACAGACGTCAAGGCGTTGCACTCAGCCTCTTACTTTGATTTAACCCTGGTTTTTTTCTGCTTCTTTGCTGTTTTTTGTGTTATTTTTTTTGTTTTGTTTTTTGTCTTTTATGCCCACAGCAACATTTAAAATGCAGGATATTAAGTGGATATTTCATTTCCACTTAAGCCCTGATAAAAAGTCGACATCATTGCAGAAGTTGCTGCTGTTTGTTTGGTTTTTTTTTTGTTTTTTTGCACGTTGACCTTGTGTGGCCCTTCCACCTACTGTGACCTGACTCTTTATTTTAATATCGACCCTGCTGTGTAAAAAAAAAAGCCAGATGTCAGGTGATTGGGGGGGGCGCTTACCCCAGAGCAGGTCAACCGCCCACTGCTGTCACGTCTGCACGCATACCACCTCCAGAAAAACGCCCTGCTTAAAGTGAAATGAACTGCCAAGGTGGCGCCGAGACTAAACACCAGAGAAGCTGGTATCCATCAGTCGTCTTTGTCTTCAACATGTTTTGAGTGTTTCAGTGAGAATTCCTCTGGCTTGTTTCGATTGGAAAGAGAGCGAACATTTTGATTTACCGAAAGTCTTTAAAGTCTCACAGAAGTGATGAACTGTGGAGGCAGCAGTGGAAACTTAACCATCAAACCATCTGTGGGGAAAAAACCAAAACAAAAAAAAAAAAGATTGGTTTTGTTTAGACTGAGCTTGTATGTGTTGGCTCTTAGGTTCCTGACACCCTAAGGGTTATCTTGATGGTATTCACTTAAGGACATTTCACAGAGATTTGCTATGTACTTTTTTCTTTTTTATATTTAGTCACATTAGAACAACAAACAATGATAATAATTTAACTTTAGTGGGGATTTTATGTGATAGACCTACAAAAAAAGCCACAATTTTGCTGCATGAAACGGCTGCATTGGGTGATTTTTCTGTTGGAGCTGCAAATTTTAAGTCTTGAATTCAACTCAATTCATGAAAACTATTGAATTATTAATTAATTAGCTAATCCTGTCGCAATAAGCAATTGCATTATAATCACTTCCAGAAAGGGAATCCTATAAAAACAAAATGGTTTACCATAAAATAAAAGATACAATCTACTTTGATCAATTATTATAAAGTGAATCAAGTAAAAAATAAAAAAAATAAAAAAATCTCACAGATCCAGTGCTTGTAAGTAGGCGTGTCACAATAAACAATCAATCAATTAATCGCATGATAAACTAAAAGAAACTCAATAAGTTCATTTGCTTGACTTATCAGTTTTCTCTTTTTTCCCTCTCTTACCAAAAACCAAATGATAAAAGTCTTCAGTCTGGTGTTTTAGTCTTAACTATCCCTTTTTTTTGTTTGTTTGTTTTTAGATAATTTTGTCTTCATAATTTATTTTATTTGTTGTTTCTGTTTTTTTCTTTATTTATTTTGGATATACCAAATGCCTCTAAATTCCAGTGTTTAAATGTTCATTAGAATTTCATGTTGATCTTTGAGAATGTGTTTGTGCGTTTTTATGTTATTACTATTATATTACTTGAAAAAGTTCTCAAAACAATTTTATCATTTATCTCTATAAGTTCTGGGGCAATTTATCATCCGGCAAAAGTCATAGTAAGAAAATATGACTTGGCTATAAAAGATACCTGGTTGTGATGCCCCCCATAAAATCACAGAATTTATTTCCCTCTGCTTTTTTTACTCTTTGTTAGCTCACTCCAAACATCAATCAAACATCCTTCAGTTCTGATAAAATACTTTACTTCACTTGTTTAATTTTTCTTCCAGGCACCTCGTCAGAGACATACCGGGTCACATTCTCTGTCTAGACTCTGTATTTAACAAACCGTTTGGCTGCTGACACGTCTATTAAATCAGCATTAGGCCGACTAGGAGCTTCTTGTGCTTTAATCCATATCACTGGCAGGCGGACAGCTGCTGGACTCTCCGTGCCTGAGATGTATGGTTAACAGGCATCATGGAACTGATAGGGCTCTTTGGGACTTCAGTTCTGCTGGGAGGATTGCTCTTAGGCTCATTCTTTCAGGGTTTTTTTTTAAGTCTTTTTTTAATCCCCTCTGTGCAACATGAGTTGTTAACAAGCCCCGGTGACTGCTAAAGGAGTTCGGTGGACACTGGGATTGAGCGTGAGCTATAATTACTACCAGGAAGGGAATTCTGTGTCATGTCTAGCTAACTTCATCTTATGCTTTTTCTCTTTCCAGCTTTATCTTTTAAGTTTTTCTACTGTTTTATCCCTAAAACAAAACTTGCCTTAGTGTTTTTTTCTTTCTCCCAACAATTTTCCGTGCCTGTCTCGCTCCACGCTCGTTCCCTCCCTTCGTCGTCGCGTTGCTCTTAAGCTCCGCCTCCGTCTCCTCCTCTCATTCATGCTCCGGCTTCTTCCCCACCAGGCTTTTCATGTGGCTCATTCATCCGCCTGACCGCAGACCGGATTCACACCAGCGCTCCGTGAGTAGTGTGCTTCCAGTTTGCGTCGCCGTTTATGTTCGTTTCTCGTCTGCCGAGCCTCCGCCAACTGTTGCCCCCGGGGGCTTTCTTGCAGGGCCACGTGGGCTCGCAGGCGTAACGATCACACAAGGTTTTAAGAGATTCCCAGAGAAATTTCCTTGAGTTTTGGAGGACGGGGACAGTGCGAGAAGCAGCAGAGGTGGAGTGGTAGGCCTGATAACCCGCATCACCTCTGTCAGAGGATTAGACGAGGGACACTTGACACTGATGGGACTCCCTTTAATTTAACAGGATGTGTTTGCGTTGGACAAGCTGGCTCACATTTTAATGAGCGCACCTCATGCACAGAGAAGCTGGAGTTTAAATATTTGTTCAAAGTGTCACTTTTAGGCAGCAAAAAAAAACAAAAAAACATTTTGTTTTTTATTGCTCAGAAAATAGTTTATCCTGAGATCCACACATGGCTGTTTAGCAGCTTTTCTAATTTGGTTTTATATGAATAATATTGATATTACTGAATGTATCTCAGAGCAGCGTATTCTTCAGAAAGGCTCAGTAGCAAAGCACTGTTTTGTCACAGGAATTATTATTTTCCTTCAGTCTCTTTTTGACATTTTCTGCACATTTTTTCTACTGTCTGTGGAGAACATTAATATTAATATGACTTTCTACAGTCTTAGTAAATTCTAACTTTACACTTTGGAAAGTGGAAGACAGTTTCGTACCAAAGCAGATTATTTGTTGATACTTTATCCGTGAACACAACTGGAAGTGTTTAAAGCACAGAAATGTTACAGTTTCACTAATAATATTGATGCCCTAATAAGGAGTTTTATCTCCTTTATTTTTTAATTTATTTCATTGGCACTTGTGGCCTTTATTACCAGACAGGAAATGGCCGAAGAGGGAAGGGAGGAAGACATGCAGCAAAGGTCTTGAGGTCAGAAATCGTAATGATCGATTCCAGGGGAGCGATACCCAATAATGTTCTGTCAACTTATCACCTACAACAAGCCTGGCTTTATGATTTGTTTCTAAAGATCACTTGCGAAATATAGCAGAACCCAGAGCAGGCCATATGACACAGTCAGGCAGGAAGAAGCAACAGCCAGTACAGCCTCTCTCTCTCTTTTTGAAGACATTGCAAAGGATGAAAAACACTTACAATTTTAGCGAAAACCTGCTGCTCATGAAAATTTCTAGAATTGAAGATGTTTCGGCATGGCTGACTTGGGCTCCCACTGGCAAAAAACTTGCAGACAGGGAGTTTATTCAAGGTTTACTTTCCTTTCTTTCAGCATACATAGAATTTTATCAGTGTACACGGGTTTTATCACGCCAGTCTTTTATTTTAGCTCTAAGAGGGAAAAATCGACATACACTTGTGATGCCTACCACATTTCAAAACTGCTCACTATGTCATTGTCAATTGAACATCTGTTTATATATATATATATATATATATATATATATATATATATATATATGTGAGTGAGGATACACATTTTTGTGTAGGTTTTATATATATGTCGTCTTGCGTGAC
>NW_015113115.1:145887-167056 GCF_001443285.1 Poecilia latipinna | reverse complement strand
CTCTGTTTTTGTCTATAATATATCTGTATATATATATATATATATATATATATATATATATATATATATATATATATATATATATATATATATATATGTAAGTGATGGTACACATTTTTCAGTAGGATTAATTAATATGTCGTCTTCCGTGACCATTTATCTGTTTTATAGAGCAGAAAAGCTGGTTACCAGCTTTTCTGTGTCCTAAAAATAATCCAGGCACACTCTCAGGCTAAAGTGTTGATTGGCATGGTTTCATACCTTTTTTGTTCTTCACTTCACTCGTGTGAGCAGCAAGAGGGTAAGCCAATGCTAAATGAACTGACAGGGAAACATTTGGAAGCCGTCCTCTGCCAACAATGAGAGACAAGTGTTGAAGTTTTACCTCTTAAATTAACGGAGAGAAAAAAACCGGGTCGCAGTGCAGTTTTTACTGTAAAAGTTTTGTAATCCTACAGGAACCTCATGAGATTCTCATCAACAAACATTTTGGAGCTGGTTTTGTTATGTATTTCTATTTCTCGTAAATATAGGATAGAGGGGGAAATCAACATGTTTTTGTCAGTGTAGGCTACAACATGCAACAGCTCCCACAGCTATGGCTCAACCACACTGATTTCCTGAGGTTGACGGCTACTCTGTGATTGCCCTGTAATTTAACAGACCTTGAATCTTTTCTGCATTCAGTGTGTTCACACTAAACTGCAAGACACTTTTCCTTGGTAAACTTTTCTTTAAATCAAAGATCCTTCCTGACTGATGTCTCTACTTACTGGAAACTGTAGCAAAAATGATCAAATTATGACTGCTCAATCTTCAGAAATCCATTGTCATAAGGAGAAGTTATCCAAATTTCATTTTTCAGTAAAAAGCTGTAGATGTATTTTCTCCCTTTTTTGTTGATAAAGCTAAGTATGATGGTCAGCCACATTGGTTGTGTTGTTGTCCGTTTTAATTATCAAAGATACATAAACTCAAAAACAGTAAAACTAATCAAACTTTCAGTTGGTGCTTTTAAGTCTTTAGTCAATAAGAAACAGAATGGGCTTGATATGATTACTAACCAGAAAAATCAGAAAAGAAAGGTTTGCCACAATTGGCCAATACCATTACACTATTATTGATATATCCCATCATTCTCTTACAAACATTACCTATGAAATTGTAGCTTAAAGAAGAGTTGTTCTGGACTTGTCAAAACATTTCTTTGCACGAACATCAAGACTTGCTACGTCTTGTGCGTAGCCACCACTTTGACCGAATTTACCTAGACGCTACTCAAAAGTTGAAGCTGTTGAAATTGAAGACTGATAACATTATCAGTCCACTGGGGGGGAAAGTGCACTATCATGCTATGCTATGCAGAAGCTTTCTCTGCACTAGGGAAGTCGTTAACTTGAAGAAACCAATCGTGATCAGTTATTGTGGCACCAAATTAAATGAGTTTGTGATGTCACAAAAAGATAACTCGATCTGTCTTGTCACAGCAGCAGACTGTACACAGTATCAAAACAGGGGGAGACACAACTTAATGATTTACAATGTTTCTTCTAGTTTAGATCTACATTTAGTAGGCTAAGAAATTACATAATTGCAGGTTTAAGGTATAAAAGTCAGACCTTAAGATGCAAACCAAGATTTTAACACATACGATTTATGAAAGGCAGCCGTGGGTGAGAAGCCACCAAGTGACCTAGAGACCTTTTGGTCTCTGAGTCACCTGGTGCCTCCTGCTGTGCCACCTGCTGTCCTCTGCCAACTGTGGCTGTGGGTCAATATGCATTAGACCCACAGCATATTCAACCTTAAATAAATGTCCAACACACACTGAAGCAGGAATTTTCATAAGTCAGCTCAGAAGGTTGAGAATGCCAGCGCTGCCTTAGCCAATTAGTAGCAACTACTTGTAAGAGGCACATCAGTATGAGGTCAGGCTGCAGGCCACTTGTGTGTCCTTTGCTCCTGAAGTGTTTTTAGAGAGAGCTGAACTGCACCTGCTACTGCAATGAGCTAGATCAACACCCACATGTTATCTTTTTGTTAGATTTAAGGTCACCTGCTTGTTTAGTTTGATTATAAATGCATTTGTAAAATCCCTGCCAGATGGATGGATGACTGGTGTTTTCAACGTACTTTTAAGTAATGATGCAAACAATTAATCAACTTACAATTCATTGTCAATTAATGATCAAAATTAGTTCAAATCAATTATCTAGTAATGCCAGCTTAGACCTCCCTTAAGTGTAGTAGTATTGCTGCCATCCTGAAGAGGGCGCCGCTGGTCAATCCTAAGTGGAGCCAGTTGATACAGAAACAAAGTTGGCGGAGCCATACCAGAACAGGAAAGAGAAATGATCTAGAGTCCAGCATGGGATGCAAAATTCACTTTATGCTGTTCTGTTTTGAAATATAAATACTTAACAGGTTCTTTTTCACTTTTTTTTTTAAACCCAGAACATTATGAAAAATGTAGCTCTTTATGTGATGGAAAAAGACGGACGACCCTCTTCATACAAGAGAAAACTCAAGTTTTTAAGAAAATGGCTGCTTATCAATTAATCATTAGTCAAGCAATGAAATCAGTTAACTTTATAATAACTCAATAATCACAGTCTACCATTAAGTAGTAGACTGTGAGTTAAATTTTTATATCTGAAAAACATTTTTCAGATATGAATTAAATCTCCAACTTTGCTGTCTAACAAAAATCAGTGCTAAGTTGTAGTAGTGGAGATTTGCTCACTCCTGTTGCACTGACTAATGTAGACAGTAGTCTGAAAAGGGAAACTTCTTGAGACAAGTTTAAAAAAATTAAGGAAATCAGGCTTGCCACAAACTATTATATTTTCTAGCGTCAGCGGTATTCATAAATCCATTTTCAGAAGTGTGTTGAAGGTATGGATTTAAACCGTGACTGTTTGTGTGGCATCAAGCGTGCCACTAAGCTCTGGATTTTAAGTGACGATTTGTCTGTGGTGCTCCACCAAGCCATGTTGTTGTGTAAAAACTTCCTGTGCCTCGTTGAACTTAACCACAGACGTCAACTATATTGAACACACCATGTTTAAAAAAAACACAGGCTTTCAAGACAGGGTTACTCTGTAATCTGACATTATCTAGATCATAAACGTCAAACTTTGAGAGGCAAACTGCGTTTTGGAACTTGCGTGTGTTGCTAAGTTGTAGGATATTTTTGGAACCAGCTGAGCTCACTGGCTTGCACTGTACAGCTTACGGGCCATTCAGTAAGAAAGGTTGGTTAGGTATTGTTACCATGTCCTTCAAGCAAAAGACGGTCACTTGGTGGATCTCTTTGCAACTATCGTGTGGTTGACCAATTGTTGGACTTAGTTCTTATACTTTAATCCTAATTTCAAGCAGGAATAACACACAAACAAACTCAAATGACTTATAGTATTAATTGTAATGACTTAAGTTTTAATTCTTGACAATTTCCTTGGTTTATTTTTTGTGGATTAGCCAACATCTAACCCGCCACACGCCAGCAGTGGGTCAAAATGAAATTGAAAAGCCTGTCTTGTAGAGACGCGGATTTTTCAGTCTGGCAATTTGATTCCAATTTTTAGGGTCACGATTCAATTCAGAAACTATCTTTGATTAGAAAACCGATTTTTCTATTCAAATGGCCCAGAGATTGTTTAAATTATCTGACCAATGAGGGGAAAAGATGTTGTAAATAAATAGAACATTTATCTAAAGCAATCAAATTCCATCAATTTATATTGAAACAAAATTAGGAATGTGCATAAAATTCTGTAACTTTAATTTCCAGTATCAGGTTAGCTTAGCTGCCTGTCTTTCTCTTAACTCTTCTAAGAGATGGAGTATTAGGGTTTTAGGACCCCATGAGTTTTTTATGCTGTCTGGTGGAGTCACACTAACCCTGTGTGCAGTTTTCAGAGGGTTTTCTTTTCTGTGTGTGGTTTTGAGAACTGACAGTCTAATGGGATAACACCCCACTTCCCCACTGTCTGACAGTGACATCTGCTGCGCTCATCCAGAGCATCACGCTAAGACTGATAGAGGGTTAAATAAACAAAATATCAAAGAATTGTTCAAAATACAAGATGGCCAATTGGGCACGTATTAGGATATGCAGTGTAGTTGAAAATAGTGGCAAAGACGTACAATTTGAATGCATTTTAAAATAGATTCTTGATAATTTTGAATTGATTCAGAGTTACTAGAACTAAGAATTAACATTCTCAAAAGAATAAATTATTTTTCTGCACCTCTGCTGCTTTGATAACAGGCTGAGGAAGGTAAAGATTGAACGAAGAAGTGAAAAACTTTGAGAACAGCTAAATGACGAGCTGTCATGTCATTCTGATGCTTAGTTCACAAACCCTTTCAATGAAATTGTTTGTGTTTATGGGTGCCAGTGATCTACTGGTGTGATTAGTGAATCATAAGCCGTACCGAGTGATGAATAACACTCCTTTTGGAAATCTGTATTGGAGGACAAAGTGTCAAAGTTGTTTTTGCAATTGTTTGCAGACAATTGCAAAAAGTTTAAATTAAGGGATAAATTTGATCATTTGTACAGCCTGTTCTGCTCAGACAGGAAGATATTCTTTTCTTTTATGCATATTATTATTGACCTCCTGTAGATGAATTGGAATCTACAGAAATTGATAATGGCAGGTCAAAACTCAGCAAAACCTGGAGACTGGAAAAAAGCCACAAAAGTTTTATTTCTGCATGTCTAGTCTGAAGATATAAATAATCTGGTTGTATTAGGTGAAAAATGTAACTTCATAGTGCAGTTTGTAGCTCTGTCAGGGTTCTGTACCCCGCTTCTCATCCAACGACCGTTGGATATAGCCACCTGCAAGGATAAGCTGGTATAGACAGTGGATGGATGGATAACTACATTTACAAAACCACACAGATTCCACCTTGCTGCTATGTTTTGAACAACAGGAAGCCAAAATGAAACTGTGAAAGTAACAGATACACTCTAAAACATAAATTTAAAATGTGGTGAACTTTCTTTGTAATAATAATGTGCAGTAGTAGTACTTTTTAACTTTATTTGGAGGGTGTAACACTATAGTAGATGGTGTGTAGGAAGAGCAGCACGTCAGGATTTTTAACAGCATATTCTACCTTGTGCCTTTTAAATCTCAGTGGAAAGCAAGACTGGAATAAATGTGAAACTCTAAGACTATTTTCCAATTTAAACAGCGCTATACCTGACAGACTGGGCAACGTTTAACTTTTTAACAAATAAAAACATGTTTGCAGTAAACCAACACTGCAGGCCTGAGTAATAAGACCAGCTCGGAACTTAGTTTTCCTGAATGCACTTGGAGAGATAAAAACAGCCATAGAAGTAATCAGTACGTTTATTTTTAACCCCCTGATGCTTTTGAAAAAAAAAAATCAAAATGCAGAGACACAGAATTAAAAGCCCACTCATGCCGTTTAACAGTTCAAACTGCTATTATTGCCATCCGCCGTAAAAGCAGCAGCGGTGGCTGCTTTTACCGCTGTTGCATTTACTCCATGGAAGGAGTAAATGCAACTCCTTCCATGGAGTCGAGGTAAATGCAACTCCATGGAAGGAGTAAATGCAACTCCTTCCATGGAGTTGCATTTACTGCATGTAATGGTATGCTAGAGCTGTGAATACTGGTTAGGGGAATTTAACAGGTAGCAGATGGACTACTAGAACCAGCTGTTGTTTATGAGGCAAGAGGGAGACATTGTGGTTTAGAGTTCAGAGGGAAGGACATGTGTGCAAAGGCACCTGTGAACAATCCTTACTTTGATGGAGATCTGCTGAGGTGTGCAGACCAAACAGGGTTGCTTTGATTCACTACATCCTCTGAAGAAGGCTGCAGTAGTTTAAGGCAAAAACAGTTTGATGAAACTGGTTATAGTCGACATATTTCTGTCTGTTCTGTGTTTCAATATGTTTTATTTTGGAACATTTCATAGAAATAAGTTAGACATATGAGGGCAAACAAGTTAGCATGTGAGCTACTTCTCAGTGCAGCCCTTGTAAGAATGATTGCAAATGGCATAATGGAGGAAAATTGTTGTGATGACAAACTGTGGGTGGAGTGTTGTAAAGAGTAAGAGCTTCTGAAAGAGACATAGGCCAATTTCAAAGCATCAAATTAAGTCATGTTTGACATACGTAGCATTTTTATAACAACTGAAGGTTGATAAGTTAAGTTACAGTACAGTAATTTATCTGTGCCGATTTCCTTAATTTTGGGAGATTGGTGATTGGAATCAGCAGGTCAGGTTTTTAAAGATCGGTAATCTGCGATCGTCCAGAAATCTGCTGTTGGTGCAGCCCTGCTGGATTGTGCTGTGAAATAGAGCTATGTGTCTGGAAAATACATAATACTGCCCCTTTAAATGGTTGTTCAGAAAGTTGTACAAGGACTTTTGCTTCTCGAAATGAGCTGCGACTGTATTGGAAGCTGAGAATCAAATATAATCTTCATCCGCATTAGCCAGATGTGGTTTTTCTTAGAGGCCCTCACTCCCTGTTCACTAGATATGCAAATAAGCAATAAAAAACCTGTTCTTCGAATACTAATATTTTATGAGTTTTTTTTTCTCTCTCTGAGTTCATGTGTTGCCCCCAGCTGTTGCCACCCAGTTGGGTGAGCCGTAACAAGAAACACCACAGGAAATATGAAATTTTTTTTCCTCCCACAGTTAAGGATATCAACATTGAAGTTTTGGACATTTGTCTTACATACAACGCAGCTTTCAAAGACTTTTTAATCCATTTTTTATTCCATACAGTAAATTTTCCTCATTCAAAATAAACTAAATTGGCTGTAACAGAGAAGCCAAGGCCTTTGGGATGCCTGCGGTTATTTTCATCGCAAATAAAACTTCTAATGCTGAACATTAAAGGAATCATAAAAAATGGGGTGATGCTTTTTTTGTTGTTGTTTTGGCTTGTTTTTCTTTTTTTTGTTGTTGTTGCATAGCAACCCACATGGAGCGACTTACTTTGCATCAAATATAAAACCTCCAACTGATCCTACAACAAAGGAGGGTAGGATTCGCTGACGGGCTGAGCAGTCTGTTTGCCCATGAAAAAGTATGTCTTCTCTTCACAGTTGGCATTAAACCCACCAACTGGATTAGGAAAGCTGTTACTGTCTAGTTTATTTTCAGCACAGTCGCAGCAGAACAGGGCAGAAACGAACACGCCGCAAAGACGCGAGGCGCTCAAAGTGACGCGTTATACAGAGCATTGTGCGTCCAAATCAAACCGCAATAAATGTGCATTGCATTTAGTCTCTCTTGTGTTTTCTGGCTTTTCTGCATAAAGTGGAGACAATGTTCCTTCAATACTAAATGTGTCAGCAAATCTGACAGCTGTGTGATAAGGCAGCGGTGCTTCTCCAACGTATCGTTATCACAAAAAATTGGAAAGTAATGGAAAGCATATTCCATATTTCTGCACTTAAAAATATTTATCCATCAAAATTTTAAGCTGGATTTATTGTCAAAGCCCTCTCGGATGATTTACAGTACGGCGAACTGTGTACAGTGGGGTAGGGTGATGTGAATATGACCCGACATTTTCATAAGAAGCAGGTTCGTGTCAACTTTTGCACATTTGTGTCGGATATCTGATAGCCGTTATGTAACGCCGTGCCTGAACTGTGACTGGCTCTGACAATAAGCTATGATCTGCTTCACGTCAAGCCCCTCTCTCTCTCTACTTCGTCTCCGTCTTCCTTCTTTCTTTCCACACTTTTCATCTCTTTATCTCGAGTAACTCTGCCGTGTGTGTGTGCCTCTCTTGTCATCTGTAGGCTCCAGCTGCAAGTGCTCTCAGCTCCATCATCTGGGACTCCATGGCCGCCATGGCTGCTGCTGCTGCTGCTTGATTCATTGCACTGTGAGTTAGCTTCTGTTTTATGTGAGAATGCGTGCGTGTCCAGGTCTCCCTGTCCATCTGCGTTTCGTGGTGTCATTTCTTGGTTGTTGGTTCCAGGGCTGTGTAATAATATCAATTCTGCGATATATATCGATATTTTCTTTCCTAGAAAAAAATCGATATTCATCCGCAAGTATCGTAACATCCAACTGTCACCTTGCTCACTCACTGCTTGCTTTACCAGGAGAGCAATTAGGTCATCAGGCTTAGAGTGATTCCTTCAGATGTTAAGTGTCGAGGTTAAAAAGGTATCAAACTATTCAGAGCAGGTACTTGGTGCACTTTGTTTACTTTACAAATGCATGTAAGCTACAGTTTGTACTGTTTCAATTAAAAGAAACATGTTTTCTCACCACTTCTTTGATTCATTTTGTCCAGCTGTTGACTTTAAGTCTGTGTCCATGTCCAACCAGAGGCAGGTATTGTGTAGTTGGTGCTTTTAATCAGTTTTCAGTTAAATTAATTCAGTCCAACTCTATAACAGTCACAAAATGTCACCAAAATCACTCTGTCCCTCTAAAATCTTTCAGAAAATCGCAAACGTGTATTCAATTGTATCGTTTGCTGAATATCGCAGTATATATTGTATCGTGAGCGGAATATCGTGTATTGTATCGTATCATGAGATTACTGTATCACTACAGCCCTAGTTGGTTTTGGAAATGGGCTGTGCATGTGCATTCAATCAGCTGTAGAAGCCTCACTGTGTCACTATCAAATAGGTTTTTGTCATATAAATTTCTCACAGTAAAGTTTTTACCTGTGACACTGCAGTAAATTCTTTTGCCCTTGAAATAAACTAAAATTATAATTTAAAACTTCAAAAGGTGAAAGAAAAATTACTTAACGGTGTCAGAAATTAAGGCCTCAAAATGTGTTAATTTCTGATTTTTTTAAATTTCTTTTTGTCTTTAAAGTTTGTTGTCAGTATGCTAATCACAGATCTTAAATTTTGTCATATCCAGACATCTTAATCTCTTTTGATAGTTTTTTTTTTTCTTCACGGGACGTTTCTGTCAGGCAAAAGTTTGAATCACACGCAAACTTCTTCATTGCCAGTAACGAGCTTTCCAGCTAGCACTCTTTCCAGCTAGCCTGACTAGCTAGCTAGCTTTTTCAGTGTCCATCATTAGTAATTTCAAATTTATCGCCAGTTGGTTGGCAATGTTTGTCTTAACCAATAGCTAACTTCTGTTGCTAACCCATATAATTTATTTATGTACGGTTCTCTTTTGTGCATTCTGTCGTTGTGATGCAGGTCTTAAATTCCTTTCATATAGATCTTAAAAAGTCTTAAACTTAACTTTGTGAAACCTGCAGAAACCCTGTGTTTAGCTGTGTTTTGCCCCTTCACACGCACCCACTCAGACTAATTGTAGCAAAGCTGTCATGTCATGCAGAGTGCTTTCCTCCTATTGAGACCAAATTTAAGGGTTCAAATTACCAGACACTCCGGTTAAAAATGTCGTAGGAGTCAAAGTGCCAATGTTGCAGCTGGAAGCAGTCTATAACAGCCTTCTTTAAAAACGCTACGGGAGGAGGTCTTGCAATCCGAAATTTATAGGTTCGAGTTTTGATTGAGGCGTTGCTTGTTTGGACAATTATTCCATCTGGTTTTGGATGCTGTGCAGTTGGAAGGATTGTTGCTGTTACTTTTTTATTGTTGGGTATTTTTATTACAACTGGGAGCAGCTATTAGTATCTCAAAAGCTTAAATAATACATGAACTTCGACCCCAAGCAGAGAGAGGAGGAGGAAATTCAAAGCATCTTTTGCTTTCAGAGTGGCATCTGCTGCCCAGAAATTGAGCTGTTAGCAGGTCATGACAGTCAGGATGCTCTCATATAGCAACAATTTGAAAGTCAGAAGCCTTTTTAGATTTGTTGCAAGACTGACTGCTACCAGACACCCTTCCTGCCCCACAATGACTATTTGAGGCAGCTGTGATGTTACAACAACATTTAATTTCCCTTTGGAATAAATTGTGTTTTTAAATTGAGCTGATGTTGGTACAATTTAATGTTGTGTTTTATCTTGTGATGAGCTGGTGTGAAGTCTCCACTAACCCTCATGCAGTCTTTAGAGATGAGGTCATTTGGACCCCACAAGTTTTTGTGGGGTCACACTGACCCTGTGTGCGCTTCTGCTAGGTTTATTCTGTGGGTTGTTTCGGAAACTAGCAGTCTGATGGGAGAACCCCCAATTTTTCCACAGTGTTTAATTTGGAAGAGATTGGTCAGTAAAATATTCGCAGATAAATTAGATCATATTGTCACAATTATTTAATGCAGTGAGAAAATATTGGATTCCAACTTTAGTGCTGACAGTATTGTTGTCTTTTTAACTATATTTACGGTGATAAATAGACTAAAGTAGAATAAACATAGCATATAATATAGTACAAACTTTAGTGCTGCTTATCCAAGATCAGAGAGTGAAATATAACATTCTATAAATCAATATGTACATTTATCTATTTAAATTTTTTGGATGAGACATAAACATTTAGATTTAACAAAGGCCCACTAATCAAAGGAAGAACTCCCTGCTGTTTATAACACTTTTCTGTCTGCCTGTTGTGAGTTTTACCTGGAAGGGAAAACGGTGCAGGATAATGTTGAAATTCCCCCATCTCTTCAGCCATCTTTGGTGTCTGTTACTTCCTGCTTGTGTGTGTTTTGCGCTTTGTTTTTCAGAACAGCAGTGGTGTTGTTTGCACCTCTTGGTGCTTGTGGAGCCAGAGGGCTCCACTTTTCCATATTTGCATAATAGAACATTTTAGTTCTGCAATTAAAATCCTCCTGGATTCTCAGTTTTCATTTGAAATGCCTCGAATGCTGTGATTTATTTTTTTCTTTTTGAGATAATCCGTGATGTGAAACAGAATCTGTATAAAAAATATGGATTTTGTTTTTCCCTCCTCCGACGAAGTCTGTCATGCTTGAACATGAGTTCATGAAGGCTGCCGTGAAAACGTTCCAAACTCAAGCCAGATTTTCGGATCAGAACCACCAAACTCCAGAGAACACTTAGCAGGGCTTGGAAACAAAGTCCTACTTAAATCATTAGTGGGGGAAAAAAAAGCCTGTCCCACCATCACTACCAGGCTGATGCTGTCCAAAATCATAATGAGAAGGCAGAGAGACATTCTCCACTCACAGAAATAGTTTCTTTTTGGTGGTGGTAATTGGGAACTGTTATCAAATCTGTTCCCTTGTTCTATTTTCTCCCAGAGTTGAGAGCTGTAGCAGAAAGAGCCGTTTGTTCTTTGGAGAAAGTAGGACAAGCTTCTCCAGCTTCATTTCAGTCAGAGCTCATGTTTCCTGTAGCTTCCTGAATATTCCACATATACGGCGTTATAAATGTTCTCCAGTTAGACCAAGTGGGAACCAAATCGGCTTTTATGTTTTAATTTCTTACATGCATCTGATGTGTTTATTCTGTTTTTTTTTTTTTTTTGTCCAGATAGATCTCAGTAAATAAGAATAGTTATTAAATCTCAGTAATCCAATTTAGCTCACACACACATATATATTAATTTCCCATGGTGGTATAGTTCCAGCGCTGGTTTTTGTTCATTTGATGACTGCTAATGAAATGCCAAAGAAGGAATCCTGGCCAGTGACAGTGACCATTAGGCTCATCTTCATTGTTGCATTTAGCATCTCATGTCCGTCTTTTACGGTGACCAAGAAGGGTCAACACAACAAAATCAAAAGCCTTAACAGCAAAAAGCCATGTTGGAAGTTATGCTAACACGTAATGTATGCTGAAACGGATGTTGTGATAAAATGAAATTAATTCTGAAACAGAAATGATGCTAACACGGAATTTGTGCTAAAACTGAAATTATGCTAAAATGGAATTCCTTTATCCAACTTTAGCATGACGTCCACTGTGGTTTGTGTTGTTGAGTTGTAGCTTTTGCATTTTTTCTGACCCTTCTGGGCCACCGTATCTCCATAAGCTGCCATAGAGAATTTATGGGATTTATTTTTTGCTAATGAAACACTTTGATACCCTGAGCATTGAAGCAGGTGTTTGTAGTTTTGTCAGGTCCCGAGTCTTGCTGAAAAATGAAATCGGTATCTCCATAAAGCTTGTCATCACTTGTGAACCTTTTTCATTTTAACTTTACTTTTTCCTCCACTCCAGTTTATTTGCCTTTGTAAACATTCGGCTTCTTTAGCAATGAAGTTTGGTGTATATCCTGTATTCTGGACAAATGTCAACTCAGCAGTGTTCCTCATATCTCTGCTGTCCATAACATGACTAAAACATAACACTGCTCTAAAAGTAGTTTATTTGTTGGTTTTGGTCTTTATCTTTTGTTCAATCTGAGACAGATTTTTTTATTTTCTTTAAATGAAATCCACTTTGGTTGAAATTAACACTTTTGTGCAAACTGAACCGATATGAATTTTACTTTTTGAATAAGATTATTCAAAAATCTTATTCAACTTCAATCTCAATTGAGATTGAAGTTTACTGGGATGCATCTTTATCCTTTAGTGTTTTAAAATATATTTAAAAAATAGAATACCACTTTGAACTAAATCAAATCAAATTAAATTTTATTTGTATAGCACATTTCAGCAGCAAGGCATTTCAAAGTGCTTTACATAATTAAAAACAGAAACACAGAGTAATAAACAGTAACAAAGAGAAAGACATGAAAAACTTTTTATTCAGTTTATGGTTTTTCCGTTGGGATCTTAAACAACTAGCAGACCTAATGCCAACCCGTTATAGTAACAGAAACAGTTTAAACATGTCTAAGATGTAACAGATATCAGGAAAAATAAAAAACTCATGAATGCAAGTTTTGCAGTAACTGTTATAAGCCAACGCCACATTAAGTCAGATGGATTCCTGAGCACTGAAAGTATCACAGGGCATACCTTGCCCCATGAAGTGCCTAAAAACCCGTGTTAGTGAAAGCAATGTTGTAGTCATTTATAACAAGTGTATCAGTGGGACTTTATGGCCTTGAAGCCATAGGAATTTGCTGTGATCCCATCTGATTGCTGTTCCCTGCACCCCACTGGCAGTCTGAAAGGATCCGGCTCTGCTCTTCTACTGTTCATTTTCCCTGATGGATAGCTCGGCTTGTTTTACCACCGGGCGGAGGGCGGGAAGAGAGTTGGTGGAGAGAAAGCCTTCATGAGCTCTCCATAGTCACCACCCTGCAGCCTCGGGCTAATCTGTGTCGTTTTTACACTGCAGTATGCAGAGTGTTATTGAATATGAAAGGCTGAGTTTGTGTTAAAATCAAGAATACTGGAAATGTGTTGTTCTGGTGTTTATTTTTCCTGTAATATAGCTTTTTTTCACACAAGGAGATTATTTAAACTCTGCTACAATAGACCAGCTAGAGCTGCATTTGTGTGGAAATAATTTGGGGAACAGGATGTCATGCATCCTTAAAATGTCTTAAATTAATTTCAAAATTAAGTTTGAATTCAATATGTTATTCCCAGGTCTTACATTTAGTATTGACAGGACTGTTTAATCTCATGTGTTCCATATATTTTTGTTTTTCTTGTGGGACTTTACAGTCAGGCAAAAGTTTGAGTTGCTCTATTCCTTGCGTTCTGACTTGAGATGGTTGAGGCTACCGCTAACTAGCTGCTAATGTACCCCTCCTAGCTATCTATCTAGCTAGCTTTCTTGTGTGCATCATAGGTAAGTGCAAATTTATTGCAGGTTGGATGGAGAAAGTTTGTACATTTCTGTGGAAATACAGGTCTTAAATTTCATTCATACTGGTCTTAAAAAGTCTTAAATTTGAGTTGGTTGTTTGGTTGGTTTTTCCAAAAAGACAGTAAATGTTGATCAGAACCCTAGAAAAAAACTTTCTATGTAAAAAAACAAATGCTGCTTTTCCACATAGCTGTCAGTTTTTAAGTGTATTTATGGAATTAGAATGGTTTAAAAAAGTAAATATTACTACTTTAACAACCACTTCAGCCGCATTCTGTATTAAAGTGATGTTTGTCACCAAGATAAATCACTATTTCCTCAGGAGACCTGGTTACATTAATATGATTATTTGGGAAAATAGTTTATTGATTTAATATTTTATTCATAGAAGAAAAAAAATCCCATAATAAATTCTCTCGACTTTCTGGCTGTCAGTGAGAGAAGATTTTTAAAAATTAAAGAAAGAAAAAGGATGTTTCTTAGATCATCATAAGAGAATCTGACGCTCATGGATTTCAGGCCATTCTTGCATCAATTACTACATACTGTACATGAATGTTGAAGAATTCAGCATGTTACCACAGCAGAAACGCACCTCTACCAGCTGCTATATCCTCACATCTGATCCCTGGATAGAGGAATTAAAAGATCAAGAAGGCTGAAAAATGAATGCATGCATGTGTACGCAAGTTTTCCGTCAGAGATGTGGTCACAGCTGGAAGGGAGCTCTCAGGAAAATGAGTGTGAACCGCTGAGTTAGTGTATATATTTTAGATTTTTTTTATTTTGTTTTATCCCAAGCGATGCATGCATTAATTTTTAACATGCCATGCCATGCTAGTTGATAATTCTCCACTAAAGATAAAAACAAAATCTATGAAACTTTAGACCACCTTAAGATCAGACAAGACAAGCATCTACTGGTCATTTTCCAGTAGAGACCTATACTTAAGGCCTATACTGAATGAATCTATAAAACACTATTGGAGACAAAAAACTTGTTTCCCCCCAAAAAAAAATCCTGCTAAAGTTTTATATCTTCCATTCTCATGTGAGAGATTTATCATTACATCTTTGTGGGAATTGCCTTCAATAAGTCTAAATTTGCTCTCTGCTCAGAGCATGTGAAATATTGCGCTGCATGTTTTACCTTTATGATTTACACATGGCACCCAGAAAATATTGTTCTCCTCTAGACGTTGTAAAAATACAGAGGAGTCTTTTGGCCGTTAATGTCAACGGGAAGCTATACATGTTAGCTTATGGATCTCTGGAAACAAATCACTTCTGACACACTGAGCTCATGACTCACATGACTGATTGCCTGAACTGAATCAGCTGTGACTGGGTTTAGAGAGTAAACATGACCGATACTTGAAGAAAAAATGATCCAAAAACACACAGTAAAATTAAAAGCTGCCACACAAAGTCATTCCCTTTCTGTTTTTTGGCTCATTTATAGTCAAGTTGGATGATGTTGTTTATCTTCTCTTTAATGTTCAACACCCCGTATCGCCCCCTACTGACAGTTTATATCATGAAGGTAGATCTGAACTTAAAGGGAACCAATTACACAAAATTCACATTTTGCATGTTTTTGTCTATTTGGGTTTCTACTGCTTCTAAAAACAGATTAAGAAAAACCACCTTGCCGGTTTTTGGCAATGTTTTTTTTAACGTCGTAAACCAGCAGGCACTGCCCTGCTAGCAGCAAAGCCCCACCCGTGACTTATGTTTGTTTGGCCAGCTGGCTGGCCAAACAAACTTGGCTTTTTGCGCTGATGAAAAAGACAAGTGTTTTGTTGTCTACTTTACCACCCAGAAACCACTTGCTGCATTCTTGTTGGTTGTGCAGGAGGCTCCACTTCTGCTTTTCAAAGATGTGTGAATGTTTCATTGCACATCTGTTTAAAGGCTTTTTTTACACGCAAGTGTAAACATTGAGTTTGGGGGCGTGGCCAGCAGCAGCTTATTTGGATTTAAAGTGACAAGAGGCCCTAAAATATCCCATTCTGAGAGGAGCTCAAGATAGGCAGAACTGAAATCTTATTGTCTAAGAATGATTTTGTGCAAAAAAAATAAACAATGAACATATTTTGTATAGCTCATAGATTCATCTTAACATAAGCTGTTCAAGGAAGCATAATAGGCCACCTTTAAAAGTCTGTTTTGGAGTAATTTTGTTACCTGAAACATTGATTCATGTTTCTTGAATGCAAATTGTCCTTTATGGGTTTTACTTCCTGCATCCTGAACGCCCTGCTGTACTGAAGATGATCTGATCTGATCTGATCTACAAACCTGTTTACCTTGAGAATGCATTTGAAGTAGATAATCACCTTTATACGTAATATTGCACATGCATCTCCCTGCTGTGACACAGACTTTCCACAAACCCATCTTCCTGCTTTTAGAGCAAATATTATGTAATGAATCTCAGTTGCATTTCTTTTGCTTGGGGTGTGTGTGTGTGTTGTTTGTTCGCCCTGTGTGTTCTTTGTGTGTACTGTGACTCCTACGCATCTGGCTCGGTCTGCCTTGCCACTCTGCTGGTGTTTTTTTGGAGGCTAGCGGGTTGCCTTCCCAGGAGACCTCCACTGGCTCTTTCCCAGGCCAGGCTGCAAGCACTCTCCCAGAGCTTGCACAATACCAAATACCACAGAAGAATGTGGTTGCTTTCTCATTTCGCCCCCACCTTTTCTTTCCCTCCCTCTATTTGCTCTCCATTTTTCCTCATTTTATCCAAGGTTTTATACTGTCTCTCTCTTAGTGTGTGACTCATGAATGCCTGAAATGATCACTCTTATCACATTACACCATATAATTGTTTAAGTCATGCCTGCTGGTTGAGTATGGTTCCAGATTGCATTAACTCTTCTTCTAACTTGCCTTCTTGCATGACTGGTAAAGAAACTCCATAGACTGGCTTATTTAAAGCAAATAAATCCAGTGTTTCCTTGGGACATTATAGTCCTTTGCTGTTTTCGAAAGTTCTCTTAAAAAACTCCTAATCCACAGTTTTGTTATCCTGTGATTATACAGAAACCAAACTGCAGATAAAGAGGCTTTAACCTGCCAACAGGTGATAACTGAACCCCTCTGTTATCAGGCTTTGTTTTGACAGTAACAAAGTCTTTGAGCATTTGTATTAGTTGTGTCTAAGGTAGGTCTGTCACTGAATCAGCTCTGAGTTGAGCCTATAATGGAGCGATTTAGTTGTCACATTACTCATTATTGTCTGTCAACACAACAAGCTTCAAGACGGCTTAGGCGCGTCATGATTTTTGATCCATTGTTGGTAAGAAGAGAATTCAGTGAGCCATTGTACAATCCTTGCTTAGGTATTCATATAGTACATTTAGGATTACAGTAATTTACTGTGATAATTACTGTGGTTTATACTTTTTTACTTTATTTTTTCTGTGAATAAAGTAGCATAATTGGAGGTGGCATATAGTGTAATCTATGCCAATGGTGTAATCTATGTAAAACTGTCAGTGTTGATATTTCAGAAATGTTCCAATAAGACAGCGTCTGTATTTGGTAAATTGGCTGAATTTACATCATTATTATTATTTCCAGTCATCCAGACCTCTCAAATCAATTTCCACTACAGACACTTTTATCCATTTGCACTCAAGCACTTTTATTCATCGATACGCTGATCAATAGCAAACATGGGACTAAGTGCCTTGCTCATGTGACAAAGGGAAGCAAGAAGACCAAGGAAAACTTGTAAGTTAGGGAGAAAGTTGTGGACAAGTTCAAAGCAGGATTAATTAGTGTAAAAATATCTTCTTTTCAAGTTTGAGTATGGTAAGAGCTACAGAGATCAAAAAATGTAAAGCTAAGTTTCTGTTTCCTTTCACTTGTATCACATAAAATCATAGTAAAATACACTGACGTTTGTGGTAATGTTATAAAATGTGAAAACATAAAGACATAAAGGCTCATGAATGCTTCTGAAAGGCACTGTAAACACAATTTTCTTAACATTTCATTAAGACAAATTGTTGACGTAGACAAATTTATAGGAAGCTGTGTTCATTTCATGGTGCAATACCTGAACAGGAGAATAACCTCTGTAGATCTCAGAGGTCTTCTTTTAGAGTTATAGTCTGGCTGCCATCTAACAGAGGGTCATCCATAAACAGAGTTGATACAAAAATAAAGATGGGGGCCATACCAGGACGGGAAGAAGAAACGGTCAATGCAGGGTTAGATGTGGGATGCAAAATTTACTTTACTCGGTTTTGTTTTGAAATATAGACACTCGACAAGTTCCTTAAAACTTGTAACTTGTTAAACTTAATGCTCCTTAATAGCGTTTATTCAGCCATGCTGCACGACGAAGCAGCATCAGCTTCTTATTCAAAAATTACTGATGTGCTACAAAGGTGAGAACGTAGAAAATGTATGTGATGGAGGTAAAATCCCATGATGGCTGTAAGTAAGGTTGATCTGAAGAGCTGCTGCACGTCATGGAGGGAAGTGTTAGCATTCCTTCAATAACAACCACAGATGGTTTGAATGTCTCTGTGCAAGGGAGAATTAAGAGTTCCACATATTTTGTTCTTTTCAGCTTTTATTTTTCTGTCTAGCAACCTAAAGACTCTTCCTGTTTTTTTGTTATATTTTATAAATATGTTGAAGTTTAATGATGTGAGAAAACAACAGTTTTCTTTTTATTCAGTCAATATTTAAATCAAAACAAAAAATAATGTTAAAATCTAATCTTTCAGCATATTATGAAGAAATAAGCCATTTATGTTATGGAAAGACTCTTGACACAAGAGAAAACTCAGATTTTTAAGAGCCGCTCATCGATTGATTGTTAGTCTATCGATAAGCTTAGTCAACTTTAGATGTACTCATTAATCAGTAACTTGCAGCCCTGTCGGTGAGATGTTATTGGATTTGAAGTTAAAGCTGTCTTAATGTCTGTCACTAATGAGAAAATTAATCAGTCTTGGAAGAAGAAGAGTAAAGATGTGTGTGCTCTGTTTTGGGTATAAAACACTCCAGTTTCTGCTTCATTAGTATTGATGAGCGTTTGAATCATCACAGTCTCTGCGATACAATGTATCGTCTTCTCCTCTATTCAGGATCTTCAAACCATCTTAAAACATTCACTTGTTAAAGGTTTTGTTCCTTCTTTCTTTATTCCAGTTTCTTCTCTCCTGGCGGCTCTGAGACTTGTTTGGGCCATAAAATCTCTTTTTTTGGATTATCTGTAGATCACACACGCTGTTGTCAGTCGTGGTTGTGCTGTTTTCTTCCACATTATTTCTGCTTCCTGCTCTAGCCTCATTAACCTAAACTTTATGACTTACTGCTTTATTATTGAGAGAGGAAATTAGTGCTCTCAGAGCACATTATTCTCATAAGCACATACACCTTAATTGCAAACGGTCTGCTTGCAATAGTTGAACGTTTACTTGTAGTTTAGTATTTGTATCGTCTGTAAGGGACTCACTAGTTTCTTTGTGTCAGTGTTTGTGTACTGAGGTTATTGCTGTTTCCACTTTAAAATTAAGAATTAATTTATAACAATTTGCCTATTATTTTCCTCCCAGAAACCAAGAAGCCACCAAACTCGTTCACTTAAAGGCTTTGTTTTCAAAATGAAACTTCTTTCTGGTGTTTCTCTCAAACCCAGTACGAGTATGAAAATAGCAGAGAAGATTTTGTTTTTATTTTATGTCCGTATTTAGATGTGAACTGATTACAACCCATAACATGTGTAATTGAGCAGCTAATGAGGGTTGTGGGAGAGAGCTCCTCCAGGCTGGAGTGACATGCGGTCCCTTGGTGAAGTGACTGAGCTGAAATTGGGTTGAAACTCCATATTGTGTGAAACGATTCAACCATGAAGTGGGCTTTAGTAGTGGAAATAAAAGCTTGTTGGGATATGCCACCCACCTCTGGGGTTACACAGTCACATTTACACACTGAAATTTGAATCATGATTCTTCTTTTTCCATGGTAGCTGTTAATTGAGTAAAATGGTTCCACCAGGTAAAGATCCAAACTGTTGGCAGCTCAGAGATATAGAGACGGATCCATCAGCGTTTTAAAGTTTTGATATTCTTTTTGTAAAACTTAAAACCTTCTGGGTCTGTGAGGTTTCCAAAAGGCCGTCAGCAATTCGAAACACAACATATTTCCTGACAAAGGTTGAGAGCTCAAAAAGATGAAACATAATAGAACTTTACACTACAGTGAACCTCTGGTATTCAAGTGGGCAGTAATAACTAAAATCCACAAATACGTGAGACCACTCTCTAAAAATGTTTTGAACTGCATATTTTATTGCTTCCAGCATCAAATACACCTTAATATGGGTTAATATGTACACTGTAACCCGTCTTGGCACAACAGTGGAAACTTACATCTGCAGTCTTCCCCATTTCCACTCTTGGGCGTACAGCCAATCGGCACCAAGGAAAATAAATGCTGCTCCGGGATTCCAACTAGGTATTTTAGTTTCCCAAGCTAAACTTTCTTTAAAATATTTTACTTATGAAAAAATCTGCAACTTGGTGGGTTTTCTGTAAATATTTTTTGGAATTATGTTCCATAGAAAAATCTACCAATAGGTAAATCTGTGAATACTGAACTGCGAATACGTGAATTTTTGCTAAATTTCAGATAACAATCGTCTTAATGTAGTACCAGTCCAGTGTGTTAGCTCCTGTTGCCTTCCTGCTTCGCTTGGGTTCAGGTTCATATTAAGAGTTTGAATGGGTGTCTTTAATAGAAGGCACCTGTTCAATTCTGATTTTTTGCTGTAATGCAATTTTTTTTTTTTTACTCTGGGTCAGGGGGGTCGTCCTGCCTCAAGTGGAGGAGTTTAAGTATCTGGGGATCTTGTTCACGAATGAGGGAAGAAGGGAGTGGGAGATCGACAGGCGGATTGGCACAGCGTCTGCTGTAAAGCGGGCGCTGTACCGGTCCATCGTGGTGAAGAGAGAGCGGAGTCAAAAAGCGAAGCTCTCGATTTACCGGTTGATCTACGTTCCTACCCTCATCTATGGTCATGAGCTTTGGGTCATGACCGAAAGAACGAGGTCCCGGATACAAGCGTCCGAAATGGGTTTCCTCCGCAGGGTGGCTGGGCTCTCCCTTAGAGATAGGGTGAGAAGCTCGGTCATCCGGGAGGGACTCGGAGTAGAGCTGCTGCTCCTCCATGTTGAGAGGAGCCAGTTGAGACTCGGGCATCTGGTCAGGATGCCTCCTGGACGCCTCCCTGGTGAGGTGTTCCGGGCACGTCCCACCGGGAGGAGGCCCCGAGGAAGACCCAGGACACGCTGGAGGGACTATGTCTCTCGGCTGGCCTGGGAACGCCTTGGGGTTCCCCCGGAGGAGCTGGAAGAAGTGGCTGGGGAGAGGGAAGTCTGGGCCTCGCTTCCGAAGCTGCTGCCCCCGCGACCCGATCCCGGATAAGCGGAAGAAGATGGATGGATGGATGGATGGATGGATAGATCCATATTTTTTAATTTTAAAACTTGATTGGTTAATATT
>NW_015113115.1:110665-142848 GCF_001443285.1 Poecilia latipinna | reverse complement strand
AGTCTGGGCCTCCCTTCTGAAGCTGCTGCCCCCGCGACCCGATCCCGGATAAGCGGAAGAAAATGGATGGACTCCGTGGTGAAGTATGATGGCAATTACACTCCATGTGACTGCAATTATACCTCAATGTGAACAGATTGTGACCCCAAAGTGACCCTAACACACAGAAAATGATCCTAGATTATTTTAAGTGCACCAAAGTATTTAGATTAAAAACTGATTCTTCATTTCATCAACAAAAAAACACAGTTTTCTATATTTCCTTTATTTGTGTTTCTCAAACTACAAACTGGCCTGTCTTCACTAACTTATAGTAAACAAGGAATATAGTAAACAATATTCTTTTGTCAACAAATCAGCCAATGCTACTCTACAGTTAGAGCTGGTAAAAAGTGACCTTCATGTTATCAGTAGTATCACTAACCATACCGCAGCGTGTGCCGCTGTTGCAGCGGCTGTCCTCATCATCGAAACCCTCTTTCCAAACAGCAGTAGAAAATCCCATAACCCATCTGCTCATGGCTGTGGGTTTCAGCTTCACTTATTCTCCTATTATGAAGCAGGCTCGGAGAGCTCCTACTCTCCCTCAATAAACTTGTTTGTTCCAAACCAGCTCCCATACCGAGCTCATTTCTGAGGAGGAAGACGTTACGTCTCTGCGGAGGGCTGATTGTGTAAAAACCTGATGTGAAATTTCAACAGGGTTCTGCTGTTTTGATGCATCGCTTACTTATTTCTCAGCATCATTATCTCTGTTTTCATTGCAGTTATTGTTTTTTTTTTGTTTTGTTTTTTTATAAAACCACTTTTCTCTTTTTTCATGTTTTATGGCGCCTTGTACAAGCATCTTTACACCAGAAACCACATTGTACATTTACAGTCACAAACTTCAATGTGTTCTCTGGTTTTTATGACGTTTGTTCTCTAATGTTCTTTAACAAACGTCTGATGACCTTGACAGAAAACAGCTGGATTTCTGCGCTGGTTAAATTACACTCAGTTGGCTCCAGAGTTGGGTAATAATTACTTACATTTTCTCTCAGGGAAGCCGGGTGCTAGGAAAGCCTATTTCATTTTTGAGTTAAAAAAAATATTTAAAATTGACTGAAAATTTGAAAATAAGACTAGATAATTATGTGTTAATGGAAGATATTACTAAAAATACCTAAACACCAATTAACAGAAAAAAATACAATTAAAATAAATGTCAATTTTTAACTTGTCACTTTATTCGCTGAAGTTGTTGGTTTATTATGGTGTTCCTGTGAATGAGAAAGACACCTGATCTCAGCGTCCGTATGTGTTCACATACTGACCAAATTATGTTCCCATTGTCCTTCCAGCCATTTCACCAAAGAGGCTCCTTAGTCCATCTTCACTCACTGTTAATAGTGTATAAAACAACCTACAGTAATCAAACAAACCATCCTTAGCCTGGTGGGGCACAAGTAAAGCCTGGTGGCCCACCAGACTTAAAATACACTGGGGAAACCCTGGAAGTACTGCTACTCTTACATGACTGTAATCTTTTGGTACATTACCCACCTCTGGTTGGCTCTATTTACTAAATATGTGTCTTCTTAGGGATACAGAAAAGTTCCTGTATTGCTCTGTGTTTTTTATTGATTTTAACTCATGCCTGTTGGGTCTTCAGAGGTATTGTACTCATTTCAGTGTGGCAGTCGATGCACCCACCAACTTGTTGTGTTCGAAAACATCATTTAGACTCTGCTGGATAGAATGTGTCCTCCAATTTAGTCCTCCGAAATCACATTCCTGCCTCAAGCACTGCTTTCCAATCCCCTTCTCTCTCTACCCCACTGCACCAGCCGAGCAGACGGCACTTCTTTCTGAGTCAGAATCAATTTGACCCGCTGGAAACTGGTGCAGAGTCAACGAGCTTTGGGTGGTGCGCCACTGTGGCTAAAACATAGGGGTTGCTAAACTCGTAGTGACATCTTTGCAATCATTCTCAGACAGCTTCCTGATGCTTTATCTCCTTTAAGATGAGCATTTTTCTGGCATGTCAGTTCACTGAGCTATAACTGATGGGGGGAAATGATGAGAAAAGGCCTCAAGTGTAAAAAAAAAAAAAAAGATGAATGGAAAAGATGAAAAGATGGTCTTAGTGTCCGGATGTAAATAGTGGCTTTAAGGAGCTTCCTTTAGTGCAATCATTCAAAACATAACTCGATAGTCATCTCGGTGTTATAAATGGATGTGACAAAAGTAAGTACTGGAGTAGATTAATTAATTGATAAATGCATTTGTGGTACACTGATGAAGTCGATCATTTAAGGTATACATATTGTAGTAGACAGATTTGTTACCTATTAAAGAGGAATCTTTAAAATAAATTAATCTTTTATCATATCTAAATTATTTAGAAAAATCTAACTTTTCTAAAATTGGATTAGAAAGTTGGATTAGAATCGGCAGTTTGCCGATTGACAGCGCAGGCTCGGTAACAAATTATCATCTCTTTTCAGTGCTCCATCTGAGCTTTCTCCCATTGACTTGAATTTCTCTGGTAGAATTAGACAAATCAGCGAACAGAAGAAGTTGTAAACTATGACATTGATTTTCTGTGCTGTTTTAGAATCGTAGTCTGCCTGTAGTTTTATCAATGGAAGCAGAGGAAGTGAACGAAGCCGTTCAGTCAATGTCGGCCACACTTTCACTTATTGAATTAACCTTATCAGCCGCCTTGTTTGGATCAGTTCTTCTCTCTTTGCAATGGGGGATGGCTGTTTGTAGCGCAGGTAATTTCTGGTAAGCTTCATAGCATTAAACTGGAACATTTCATGTGTCACGGCCAAATATAAGCTATTGGGTAAAATTTAAACACAGGCCACGCCTCCAGGAAGTAATCGTTTCTCAATAGCCGAAGGTTCACACCGCCTGTACAAAGTGACGCATAGAACAAGATGCCGGTTTTTACCAGCCTAGTTCCTAATGGTATGAGGTAATTTTTCGATTAGTCATTCTTTGTTTTACGCTAAACCATCCTGGAGTGTTTGCAGTGAACGTTCCAGTAGAGTTTAGCAAACTCCACACCTTATGTTGGACAGAAAAATACCTTGCCTCTCAACCAACCCTTTGGCTCGTAAATGGCATCAAATAGATGTTACAAAGACTTGGTGAAGCCAAGATGGCACTTTGATGTTCCAATTTTCTAGAGACTTTTTACATTCCCTTAGAATGCTGCTCTTTGTACTTTGTGACTAGATATATGTGGGTCCTCACCAGGCTAGTGGCTGGACCTCTGCGTCGTAATATTTCCACTGTAGAGAAACAGAGTGCCATGGAAGTTCTTAGAAAATCTGGTTGACCTCAAATGTACAAGTTATTGCGATTCCTCAATAAATACTTATGAATACCGCAATATCAAACTCCTCTTTGAACATCAGGTGTCTGTTTGTTGCATATATCACACTATTTCTTCATATTCAAAAAGTCCCACTCTGGACTCCACGTCTTATGATCCTTCTAGCTTTCTGCAAATAAAGTTTTAACTCACCAGTTGCTTTCAGAAGCAGTACAAATCTGGGGCTCACATGGTGGGCCCATGAAGCCTATGTTCTAGGGGGGGGGGAGGCACAGAGCAGCAGGTGTTGTGTGTTATCTCCTCTGCAGCAAAACCAGACACTGTTTGCTGCAATCAGATCTGGAGCAGATGGCCACAGAGTGTTTTCCTACGTTGAATCCCACATGAACAGCTCACTCTGCAGCATTCAAGGCAGTCACCGACAATGAGACCGAAACAATAAAAGGCTCACTGAACGACCCATTTTGTTTTACTGTCTTCGTTTTTTGGGGTGAGGGGTTTAGTAATGGAAGGTTAGTGTTGGGTTCATCATCTCTGTGGCTAGTTTTTTGTTTATACATTTCTTCAATCTGAGAGAAAGCCACACTTGGCTCCAGTGAACTCTCCGGATTTGTGTGGATATTTAAGATGAAACCATGTATCTGTTCATGTGATGCATTGCAGTGATGACAGTTGTCTTCAAATTCATGACATGTCTTCGTCTGTCCACATATCACATGTCCAACCTTGATGTCGCTTGGAATGGAGATTAACAAAAAACTTTTAGCAAAACATCCTCAAAACGTATTTACCACTAGGCAATTGCTGTTGGTTTTACAACAGATATGAAACTGAAAAATTGACAAGATATATTCCTTACAAAATAAAGAGTTCAAAAAACAACTTGTCCATATTTACTTCACGTTAGGCTAGGGCTAAGTAATAAATACATATCAACATATAACAGGATAGACACATTAATGCATAATGGATCTAAGAGAATATCCACTGAACTCCGATCCAGAACCGCACAACATTCTGGGAGATGTAGGCAGAAGAACTGCTTTAGCTGTTTAACCTCTCATGGCCACCTGAGCAAGGTGAGTGGCATCAACTATCTTGTTCACTCTTTGGTTGCTTAGCAACAACTTCATGAGTAATTTGTGCTGCAGCAGTTTCAGGTTTTGCCACTGTGCCTCAGCAACATAAAGATAAAAAACAATGGTGTGGATTTAAAACTGTAGCTAAAACTTTCAGCATTTTGGGAGTATTTCAGATATTTAAAGCAAAAAAAAAAAAATTCAATAATTAGCTATCAACTAAAATGAAATGGTTATATCGTGATAAGTCTCTCAGCCTAATGCCTTATAGTAGTCACAGTATTGTCGCCAAATTGCTCACAGAAATTTTTTGTTTATTGATTATGAACTTGTCTTCATAATCAATGAAGGTTTTAAGACAAAACCTTTAAGACAATTGTCTTAAAACCTTCTGAAGAAGACTTGCAGAGTAGTTGCTCTGCAGAGGTCCGCGGAGGTCAGGGATCACGATACTGCAGCTACACATGACCGGTGGACTTTATCTCATGGCTTTGAAATCCTGACTTTTTCATATCTCAGTATACCTTGATACCGGTAACCAGCCCATGTTGTAGCTAACAAAAAGGCCAAAGATTGTATACTACAGTTATGATTTAAAACTGCTTTAGAAACAAATTAGTTCCAATTCATCACATTTCCATTGCCTTACATAATCTACATTGCATAATAAGCCAAAAATAGGTCACAATTTGGCTGATGGCCATCCTGCAAAAACATTAGCTCTGAAAGAAATGCTCTCATACTGAAGCAAAAATAATTATACAGAAAGAAATATTGCTTATTTCATAGAGACTTCTACTTTGATTTGTTGTGTCGTGTAAATTTCGCCTCCGTTGCGATAAGCACCCAACACCTACATGTCACACCAGATTGCATTATCTCCTGGCTTCCCAGTTAGCGTGTGGCACTGATATTCATCTTAAGCACAGTAAGAAATGAGATTACAAGCAGATTTTGCTTCCTTGTGGTTGCAGTGTTGAATTTACTCTGAACAGATGGGGGAAAATAGCAAGGAATTTGAAGGTGATAAAAAGAGTTGCCATATCCCTCAGTAGGGTTTTTGTGCTTTGGGTTATTATTACAAGAGTTTCTCCAGTCTGAATCAGAAAATTTTTCTTATGCTTTTGGAAAGACATTGTCAGTTGCTTGATGTGTCTCTCCTGTGATTTTGTTGGAGTGATGGCCTGCGTTTTCCTGGGAGGATGCACAACGTGTGCTGCAACAGGATGAATCCTCTCCCACCCTTTACCAGTCAGTCAGCAAAGTTTTGTTCAGGAGTTCCTGCTGTATTGTGTCTGGCGCTGGGTGGGGTGTTCTCATGTTGAAGTTCATCTACACAGGATCTGACATACATGACTCCACGACTGGTTCACACATCTCTTAGCAATGAGTCACAGTTTCATTAGGATTTGATGAAAAATAACATTTAAAAGGTCAGGCCATAACCAAATCCCACAAAATAAAACAAAGCAAAACTTGAACTATCCCTTTAACGTAGGTTGCTAATTTCTTCATAATTAAGCCGGTGTCAGAAGCTGATGTATAGATTTTGAAAAAACAATTTGTTATATAAACAGCGTACCTTTAACTGCTTATGTGATGACCTCACTACTTTTTGCAAGGTTCCTGCAAAGCCTGAAATGAGTTTCAATCATTTTCCAAGTCTTGATAAGTACAGAAAAACGTTTGAGTTTTCAGATTTAATTTTATTTTCAAAAATCGAAACAACTGCTAAACAACTCTGACAATGTGCTGTTTGCATCAATTTGTATTTCAACAATGTTTTTCTTAGTTTTGTTTTGTACACCACCAGCTGAGGTTGACTTTAAGTATCAGCTGTATGGTTCCTGAGTTGATGCTCAGTACAGCAGCGGTTAGCTCTGTTGCCGTCCAGCAAGAAGGTTGTGGGTTAATTGGTGTTATTGAATTGTCCTTTGGCATAAATGTGCGTGTGTACAATGTTGTTACTCTTGTGCATCTCTGTGTTGCTTGTGATGGACTCGCCACCTGTCCAAACTCTATCCCACCTCTGGTTTAAATACCAGCAAGTTAGTGTTGATGCCTAAAAGCTGTGGAATTATCACAATGTCAAATTAATAGTCAAATTCTGACATAAAAATCTTTGTTTCTGTTTCATTAAGTTAGTTGTGATTTCTGCTTTTATTTCTATTTTATTTTTGTCAAACTGCTGTGTTTAGTATGATTCCTGACTTTGAGCTTTTGATTTGATGACAAAGTTGAAGCCCTTTGTCTCATAATCCTAACATCTCCAATCTTCTGTCCTTCATCATTTGTGATTTTTACACTTATGGGCCATTTGGTGGGTTGGGAGACACAACACTGCACTTTAAATGGCAGTAGCTATATGAGGTGAAAGTTTGCCACCTTCTGGAGGAATCGTGACACTGCTTTCCCACAATGCTTTACTTCTATATCTCTACAGGCCTTTATTTCCTATCTTGTTCTTGTGATTGTGTGGCATAACAACATTTTGTTTGTAGGTGTTTCGGTCATAAGGCATACATTTATTATCTGTATGTTAAAGTAAGTTTTTTTGTCTCTCTGCAGGAATTAAAGTCATGATTCAGAAACAAATTATTTCTAAAAGCTTGTATTCTTTCCTCTTCTGTGTTTCAGGTGCAGTTTTCCTCATTGTTGTTCTCCAGACCTTTCCTGTGTGCTGTGGCTTCATGGAGGGATTTCCTGTGCACTGACCTAGCAGGCTGCCCACTGGACCAGCTGCCATGTCAGCTTGCAGCACCTTCACCGAGCATGTGTGGAAGCCAGGCGAGTGCAAGAACTGCTTCAAACCAAAAAGTCTGCACTGCTTGACTCAGAGCAGTGGGGGGAAACCCCCCTCTGAGCAGAGACCGCCATCAAACCAACAACAAAATCCACTTCCTGCTGGGACCAGAGCTAACCCCAACCTTACCGCCAACTCTCAGCGGGCAGGAGGCGGACCTGCACGTTCAGGACACATCCGCCCTCCTGTGGCCAAGAAGCCAACCATTGCTGTGAAGCCCACTATGATGCTGCCCAGCTTATCTGCAGGACTGGATTCAGATGGCAACTTGCCGCAGCAAACAAATGTAATAGATCAAGGTAAAATATTGGCTTTTACTGCCTGGAACCGCAATGGACTGAACAGTAAAAGGCCTGGTGGGCCTAACAATAACAATGAAGGAGAGGATGACGGTGAGGAAATTGAAGGTTATGGACAACTCAGTCCAAGGACACCCAGCGGAAATAATAACAGCGGACTGACGGATGTCCTTAAAGAGATCGCTGGGTTGGGTCCAGGTTCTAGCCCCACACTCCTTTCTGGCTCCAAAGACCTATTTTGGGGGCGAATCAGTAGCTCATATCGTAGGTCCCTAGAGAGAGGCCTTCCAGCCGCCAGCTGTCTGGCTATAGGAAGCGGCAGCAGCGAAGGTGGCGCTCAGAAGCGGGTATCGCTTAGTGATTGCACCAAGATCATAAGCTCAGAGGGTGGACGCTTCTGCTACCCAGAGTTTTCCTGTGACGATGAAGATGATGATGAGGAGGATGAAGAGGAAGACGAGGAGGGTGAAACTGAGAAGGATGATGAGGAGCATGAGAGCTGGGATGAAAGCGACGAAGAATTACTAGCCATGGAAATCCGTATGCGAGGCCAGCCGAGATTTGCTAATTTTCGTGCCGCCACCTTGTCTCCAGTGCCCTTTGCAGTGGGGAAAAAATGGAATACGGTGCCCCTTCGAAACCGCTCATTACAGAGGATCTGTGCAGTGGACTATGATGATAGCTACGATGAGATCTTGAACGGATACCCCTCTAATGGAAGCCTTCTTCCCTACGGACCTCGTGAGACGCAAAGCAGTGCTTTCCTCTCAAATTCAGAGTCTACAACCTCTCCAGAATCATCGTCATCACTACAAGAAGACTCTCAAACGATTTCCAGTAGTGGAAGCAGTGTGTTTAAAAATGGCTTGCTTTCGCCTATATCTTCCAAGGCACTTGCACCGTGTACAACCCCCCCAACAAAAGAGGCTCCCAAAAGGGCTCTAAGTCCACCCAAGGTGGCTGAGACCCACAAAGCAGTGCTGGCAATTAGATTAGAGGACCAGGATGGCAGGGAAGGAATGCCAATGCCTCAAGCACTTCCTGGACAGCCAGTTACGATAAGTTTTAGCCCTACAGAGGAGCAGGCTAAACCATACCGTGTAGTTAATTTAGAAAAATCCCTCATTTGTAAACCTTACACTGTGGTAGATGTCTCAGCATCGATGACCAGTAAAGATGAACAGAAACAGGATTCGTCGCCACGACCCAAAAACCTGCCAAAATCCTCTAGTCCCACATCATTTTGTAGCACTCCTTTAGTCCAGCCCCTCTCGCCAGTATCTCCTCTTTCCCCATCTTCTCCTTTGAGGTCAGTATCACCTTCATCCATCGCTCTGTCACAAAAGAAAACTGGCCAAATACGATACCAAGAAGTATGGACGTCAAGCACAAGTCCTCGGCAGAAGATACCTAGAGTGGATCCGGGGAGTAATTCTGGCCAGTCTGTCACTCCTCAGTTTTCCAGTCACAAGTCGGCTCCCACGTCTCCCATCGCAGGCCTGTTGTCCTCTCGAACTGTACCCGTAAAATCTCCAAATTTATCAGAGATCAAGTTTAACAGCTTCAATAACGCTGGCATGCCTCCTTTTCCTATCATCATCCGAGATGAGCCAGCCTATGCCCGTAGCTCTAAGAATGCAGTCAAGGTACCAATCGTTATCAACCCTAGTGCGTATGACAATCTTGCGGTGTACAAGAGTTTCTTGGGTCTTCATGGGGAGCAGTCACAAACAAAAACGGGTGGTGGTAGGGTTACTAGCCATACCTATGAAGAGATAGGTTCCTCCGAGAGTGTTCAGTCCTCGTCCACAGAGAAAACTCTGTCTGGGAGAGGCACAACAGAGCAGACTTCATTTGAGGAGACAAAATTTACACTTGAATCAGTGCCAAGTTTGCAAGTTAGAACCACTACAGATTCAAGCACTGTAACGAGCACTGTAATGAGCTCCGCATCTGGGGCCCTTTCTCCCACTACAACAATTTCTTCTGCTAGTCTTGCCATTACTGCAAATCTAGTTAAAACCAGCCCTGCTGCTAACGCTGTTACACACTCTTATAGGATAAGTGGAGATGATGATGATAAAGGCGTAACTTCTCCTTCTGGGACAGGTGTAAGTCACAGAGAGGAGGCCAGCGCAGTTCTGTCACAGATTGTAGCGTCTATCCAGCCTCCTCAGTCGCCTCCAGAGTCTCCCTCGGCACAAACCAAAACCTTCAGCTCTGAGGAGTTGTACGCCCTCCCTCCTGACGCCATGAAGGAGACCCTTTCACGACCCAAGTCTCTGTTTTCCACCACTGACGGCTGTCTTTCCAAGCCAAAAAAGGAAAACCCCTCAAAGGTTTTGTCAAAATCCCAGAGTGCCTCTGCTGCTGTCCCACTCGCCAGTCCCCGATCTGAGCCCAGTGCCCCCTACCCGCCCCCGAGGTCCACATCCTCCCCTTATCATGCTTCTAACATACTTCAGAGACATTTTGGCAACTGGACAAAGAGCTCTGCCTCCAGCTCCTCAGCGCGACCCGGTGAAGGTGAATCGAGCCCCGGCGGGGAGGGGAGGCGGGCTTCAGCCGAGAGTTCAAAACCCAAAAGGTGGATCTCCTTCAAGAGCTTTTTCCGGCGGCGGAAAGACGAGGATGATCAGAGAGACAAGGCGGAGAAAGAGAAAGAGAAAGGCAAACTGGTCGGACTGGATGGAACTGTGATTCACGTTCTTCCACCGCCACCTGCCCAAAACCAGCACTGGTTCTCAGAGGCCAAAACGGAAGATCCCACCCAGAAACCTACCATCATCTTCACATACAAACCAGACACTGGCAGCAGCCCCGGGGATGGAGATGGAGAGCTGCGCATAGAAGAGTGCAGAGAGACTGATCTTCTGGCAGAAGAGAGCAGGGACTCTGAACCTCTGAGCCCAGGGCAAACGGCACCGTCAGAAACCGCTGGAGGAGACGCCAGCAGCAAAGACCTCAGGTAATAACTGCTGTTTTATCTCTTAATCCCTCATCAAAGCATCGCTACAGTATAGATTCTGTTACTAGCTGTAAACTCTCCTACTGAATTTGGTCCCTCATATTGTTTATTTGATTTGAAAGTTTCTTGCTTTGTGACTGTTCTTAATTTACTTTTTATATTCATCACCTGAAAATAGTTTTTTTGACTGCTGCTCCAAACATAGCACGTCTTATGTCCTGCTTTTTAAATATTTACTATCAGAAAGAACGACCAACACACATCTACAGTACCTTGAAAAAATTTCACAGCATTTCAACATTTTCACATTTTGTCAAGTTACAACTACAAACTTTTACATAATTGTAAAGTCTGTATTCAGCCTTCTCTGAGTCAATGATTTGTAGATGCGGCTTTTTCCTGCAATTACAGCTGCAAGTCAGTTATTCGCCCCTTTATGCACACATTCAAACACTGATGATTGCTTTAAAGTTTAACTTTTCTAGAATTGGAATTAATATTTGATGATATATCTGATGTGATCAAGCACCATGGCTGTGTTGCGTGTAATCTGACAAATCTTGACATATCGTTCAAGAAAACTTTCATTTCCTCATCTAATTAACTTGCAGTTCATATTTTCATATGTCAAAATTATCTTCAGTCCTTCTTCAGAACTTGCTCATTTGACCTGATCTCTCCTTTTTAAATCCAGCCTGAACTTTGCCCTGTTTTTCTCTCTCTTTTTTTACGTTTGCCTCCCTGACATGTTGCAAACTGTCAGGGTTGTGTTCAAGCTGCTCTGCATCCTTTTCTTTGTTTTGTCTAATTTTGCTGTCCTAGTACTCACTTTGCTTTGAGCCCAAGGCCAGGAAATATTTCACTCCTCAATCCTGTCAAAAGCTCGGCCTCATTCTGTCGGGTTTCAGACTTTTCTGTTTTTTCCTCTTCAACTAGCTGCAGCTGTTGTCGTCTTTTCTTTTCTATGGGATTTTCAGTATATTAATTTCTTCATAACCAGTCACAACTTTGCCAAAGAAAAAGCCATAAATCTACCTCACAGGTAGGTAGCTCATGACTTCTTTTTTTATGTCGTAATGAAGATACAAAGATCAAATTCGTCTTCGTTATGCTATTTATATCATATCATCTGACTGTTGCTGAAGTCGGGTATGCTGTAAAATCCAAAAATATCTGGTGACTCCATTTAAAATGTATATAACAGCTTGTTTTAATAGTTCAAACACCAAATATACCTTCGTATGCATTAATTCGCACAGGGGAAACAGTCTTGACACTGCCACAGAAGTTAACATCCACGTTGTTTGTTATTCGTCCTCTTGGGCGTTCAGCCAATCACGCTACATTTCCAAAGCAGCGCGAATTGCCTGCTTTGCAAACGCCAGTCAATAGTGTGTGAAATAATATTGTGCATCGGTATTTCAGCTTCCTACACTGCATTATCTTTCAAATAGTTTACTCATCCTCTACAAAAAAAGATGCATTTTCAACAAATAATCTGGAGTTACATTCCACAGAAAAATCCACGAGTAGGTGATTTAAATAGGCGAGGTCCACTGATAGCACTTTCATATACTGTCTTCTAGTCTGATATTTCATTAAAATGAATGACAGTAATGCCATGTATGCATGAAAACATTGAGGTGAGGTAAAGTAACACACTAAATATCATCAGTATTACTCTTTACTCACTCACCAATGATGTCCTGGATGAGGCAGTCTACACTTCTTGACTATGCCAGAGCTAACGAAGACTAGCCTCCAAAAGCTAAAGCTATCTCAGCCAAACCGTTTTATTCTTCAGTCATTTAGTGACCTCTCGGGTAGATTTATTGCTTTTAGTAAATCATTACATAGTCAGAGAAAACCCAGATTTGTTACTTTACTTTTGCCAAGCAGTGTGCATGAAAATAACCTGTGGTTGGTGTGAGGTTCTTCAAATACTCGGACATCGATTGTAGAAGAAAAGCCTAAATCAACAGAGACATTTTGAGTTTAGTATCACTTAATCAGTATTGAATTAGGGTTGTTACTAAACCGCTGTCCTTGACCTTCCCTCAAGGAATGTTAAGTATTCATGAACAATCACATTCATGTTTTGTCCTATCCTTAGTTTCTGTAATTCAGTACTTGACTGATAAAGTCCTAGTTTTGTGATTTTATATTGTTGCATCCCTTTTTAAATTATCACTCTAATAGTTACATTTTACTTCCCAACACGAAACTGAACTTCTCTATCAGAGAAGAAAGTGGCTCATTTTGTGGCTTTCTAAAAGTAAAAACAGACCGGTCACATTGTTTTGGTTGGGAAACAAAGAGTTAACTCAGGAGATTTTTTTTTTTTCCCTTCTAATCACGTTTTATTGGCGAACGGTGGGCGTGCTCTTCAGGGCTGGCCAACACACTTTACCTTAGACAGGTAAGAGCATTCAAAGACGGAGAGACTAAGAAGAAGACGAGAAAAGAAGACTTGTAGGAAAAGTGTCTTCTTCCTTCGTGTTTGACATAGAATGTGATTTCTCCTGCCTTGTCATTCCGAGTTTTCCTATGGGAAGCTGTGTGAGCCAGTACAGTGGGTAAGAACTTGTCATCCTTATCTTTTTACACACCTTTGAAGGCAACTTGGCCATGTGTGGCAGTGTTGACATAGCTGGGAAGAAGGAAAGTTTCCTTTGTCTTATTTTATTTTTACATTTGTGGACATTGGCACCAGAGTTCTGAGAAGGAGAGAAGCGCTCCGAGGCTGCTTCGTGCTGTCTAGACAAGTCAGGTCCTGACATTGAAGTGTGTAGCAGCCATGAAGGTATTCATTGTGTCAAGGGCCTGTGGAGATGTGTATCCACTCTGAATGTTTTGTGTCGAACAGAATGAACGTATGGAAACCTCACCTATCAGGCGGGTTTATGGCTTTTTGTAAATCATTAATATTTCAGCTCAGTGCAGAACCCGGTTTTGTTGTTTGCTTCCAAAAGAAAAAGGAAGAATCTAAGGGGAAATTGAACATATTTATTGACAGCAGCACAACAAATGCCAGTAATTTACAGCTTTATTTTGCTTTATTTTGTTTCTTCAACAATCTCACTCACCGTTTCGTGATCACTCCCCTTTTCAACGGTAGGATCCTGCAAAGAGCCAAAGTGTCGCTTTGCGTTGATCGGCTGTCTTTCAGAGACTCTGGTCGTTTCATGGCCTGCAGGAACACATCTGAAACATGCCAGATGAGAGGTGTTTTTGTCAGACTCAGTGTCTGCTGAGGATAAAGGCAGAATAGGGCAGTCAGAAGCTGAACTGTTGCAACAGGTTTTTCTTTTCTTTTCTGACATGCATGTGTCAAAATGAGAGGCTTTTAATGGTAAATCTAGAAAAACTAAGACAGTTTTACTGGCTGACTGGAAGTGCTATGTGTTAATGTAGATAAAGCTGAACGGAGCTGGGTTTGTGTCTTGATGTGAGTACTTTTGGGAACTTTTACCTGTCTTCATTCCATGAGTCGCATTAGTGTCATTCTGCATCAAATGTACTACGGTACCTCTGATGAAAAATGATACAGGAAGTGACACATGGTTTAGGATGTAATTATTAATGTGCCCTTCCCATAAGCCAGTGGGTTGGGGGGGATGAACTTTTTGGAAGATTTTTACACTTCCGACCATGTTTTTGTCTTTACTTTCAAAAAACTCAAGTCGGATTCAGGAAAGCTAGAATGATATAAAGTAGAAATGGTTACAGAATAGTTACCGTATCTGTTACTGTACTTATGATGTGACGACACCATGGCTGGGAAGACGACACACTTGTTCTGTTTTTAAGTTCCTGCTGGCTAAAAATGGTCGAACATAGCTCCTGTTTAGAAAACAGAGCAGTTTTCCACATCAATACGTTAAAGAAGAAGTCTTGAACATATCAATTAGACCAAATACTTGGGCTTCTAAATGGCAGCTATTTAAGGAAAATAAATGTAAGCTATTGGCAGCCAAGAGCTTTGCCTTTCAGTAGCATTGCAGGGAGGTGTTTTAGCTTCTCAAGCTGCATTTTCTTTCAAATGTTTTAGATATACTCTATGAAAAAAATGCTTGACTAGCTGGAGAAATCTGCCAACAGATGAATTAGCAAATACTGAATCCTAGTTAAGAATTATAAGCAGCCTTAGGGAAGTCACTGAGTGGCTGGAAGTGTCCCGTCAGCCTGAAACATGACCCACATCTCCACTAACTACGTCAGATCAGCTTTCATTAATTGATCAATCTTCTGTTCCACTTCGTTTACATCTGCTTCCTGCTGTTGTAGAAGTTTCAAAAAGTTTTCCACTTCTTCCCAAACATTTCTGATCAAAGTTAAGTACCTGTTCTTGCTTTTCCTACACGGCATCACCACACTCCACAGTGACCTACTTTCCCTCATCAATGCATCTTGTTCCTGCCTTCATGTGTGTCATTGCCTAGAAAACCACTTCACATTTCAGAAGCTTTCATCACTCCAGTCCACAGCGTGCTGAGGTAGATGTAGAGAGGTGAAACACTGATTTAAGAGTTAAAAAAAAAAAAAAACTAACTAGGGTAACTTGTTGAATAACGAGAGAAAGGAGCTTGATTATAATTCAACAGCAGCTGTCTTTGCTCTTTTGTTTTGTTTTTCTAAATAGCAGCATTTATTATTATTTGAGGACAGAATCCTTGTCAAAAGTAAACTAACTATTAAAGAAAACAACAACAAAAATTAGATCAGAGGCATGCAATTTCGGGTTCAATGAAGCTGAAGTTTGGCACGTTGCTACATCAATAGCAGTCCCTCCCTCTCTGTCATGTGCAGCCAGGTGCCGGCCAGCCATGCCAGGGAGCGGGAGCTGCCGAGGGTCATCCCTCTGCCTGCCAGAGTGAATCTGGGGCTGGTGTTCGGGGACGCCCACGAGGGCCACGCCAACCAGGCCGCCCCGACTGTCACCGCCAGCGAGGGCAGCGCCAGCCTCGGAGAGCCGGAGGACGATGGGAATCACTCTCATCACTCCCACTCTCCTTCGCCCAGCTGGTGCAGCGCCACCTACAGCAACCTAGGTAAGAATGGCTCATAAGGGGGGGATTTAACCAACAAAAATACTGTCTTATCCTCTGTGGCTCATCTTTAGCATTTCTTAATAAGTATAAAATTTATATAAGTAAAATTAAAGCCTTAAATTGTCTTCAATTCAGTTTAATATGTAAGTTGGACTTTAGTATAATAATCACAGGTCTTAAATTTTGTCATGGCAAAACTATTTATTTTATTTAATGTAATAGCCTGTGTTTTTGTTTTTCACTGGACTTTTCTGTCAGGCAGAAGTTTGAGTCGCACTCAGACATCTTGACATCTCGAGACGGTTGAGGCTCCCGAGCTACTCGTTGCTAACATCCACGTTGTAGCTAGCTAGTTGGCTTTTTGCATCTATCATGGATGAGTGCAAATTTATCTCCAGTTGGCTGGATAAAATTTATACATTTCCGAGGAGACTGGTCTAAAATCCCGTTTGTAATCGTCTTAATAAGTCTAAAATTTGAGTTGATGAAACCTGCAGAAACCCTGTAGGTGACGATATCAGTTTTTGTGTCTTTAATTTTACTTTTCTCCAGCTTCAGCACTATTCTTCTTGGAAGTTATTCCTTCCTAAATCACCTGGGAGCTCCAGTTCATGAACATCTGGTTCTTGCATAATCAGAGTGATAATTGAAACCTTCAGCTATATTTTACAGTAATGAGCACGTAAAAAAAAGATTCAGTTTTGACCATTATCACCTTTGTAAATATGATTTGCAGCACATTATCTGTACCCATGCTCAGTCACGCTCCACCTGGCTCGGACCATGCATAATGTACTGTACGACTGACCGCAGGGTTGCTGCTTGCATTATTGCTGTGCTCAGGTTTAATCTGACAGTAATTACAGTGACGTCTTTGTGCTGTGATCCTAATCCTCTGGTCGGATACGGATATTAAAGCCCAGGGTTATAAAAACGGATGTGATGAAAAGCCATCAGGTGGCCTGCTTGCAAGGGAAAGAGTAAAAAAAAAGAGAGAGGATAAAAAAAGCTGAGAGGCTCATTAATGCAGGATATTGACCTGCTTTATATTCATCCCAACTGGTGCTGAAGTTGAAGCTGCAGCTTCTCATAACGATCCGGTGTTAGAAGCAACACTTGTTCCTGCTGCTGCTGAAACAACAACAAGCTGATTACCACATCTATGATAGTGTCAGCTGACATTTATTTATTTTTATTTTACTGCTGTTGCCTGGACACAGAATAAACATCTTTTTTTAAGTAGCAATCTGATAAGTGCTGGTTGATTATTGGATTTTTCAGATCAAATAGTCAGTCAGCATTCATTCAGTATATTTCCAACTTTAGCAGAACCTTAACATGAGTCATATGTAATTTCAGTTTCCTCTTAATTTAGTTTTTTTTTTTCCATAAGTGGAAATTATTTTTCCAGATCAGTTGGAATTGTCTGTTTTGTAGAAAAGTGTGGAGGCCTTCTTTCAGCCAGCTGACCATCAGTGCACAGACACATGGATTCGGTTTTAGCAGAGGAGCAGAACAGACTGGAATGCCCAGATTTCAATGTCGAAAGATCATCAGCGATAAATAAGAGTCAGGTTGTTATAATAATGTCACGGTCTGTTTATTGATCTTACATTTTTTCCTGACTTTGTCGTCTGTCACCAGGCACACAGACCTATGAGCTCAGCTCTCACAGCTGGTCCTCAGTGCTTGTCTCTCCAGCAAAGCCTCCATTTTCACCATCATCCTTCTTTCCTCGCCAGAGGGAAGAAGGATGAGAAAAACTGCAGTCTAAACTAAAACGTTAGTCTTAGTACAGACGGTATGCAATGCCCCTGTGCTGACAAATCGCATCAATATTTCAGGGATTAGCAGAATACAGCATTTCTGCATTTAGATAAAAATTCAGACTGTGAGTTTATTTAGAGAGTTGATTGGTGCAGTTGATAGAAATGTGCAGAAACGCACATCATGCGTTTAAATTGAAATCAGAACCAGAAAGAGATGGAAGAAAATTGAAAACTGATTATGTAATCATTGTAAAGTATCCAAAATGGCCGGTAATCATCTCCATGGTGATGATAAAAGGTCTATTATTATCTGTAAGCCCTGTAACAATTACATAGATTAGATAATGCTTAAGGGAAGCAAAGCTGCGAAGGAGTTCCTGTTAACTTCTGTTTAAAAATGACAGATAAAAGGAGAATATGGCCACAGGAAGTTTGTCAAACACAGAATTCAAGTGACAGGAAATGACGCATGATGGCTCAGGCTCCAATTGATATGCAGCTGTTTATCATGCTATACTGTCAGGCTTAATTATGACATATGATCCTGGATCAGTTTGAATTTATAAAACTGAAGATGTCAGAGGAAATGGGTGTTTCTACAAGGATTCCCTCGTCACAGGTGTCAGAAAGTGGGTCAGCTCCATTCAGCTCTCATTTAAAGCAATTTCTCAAAACAATTGTTATAAAATTAAATATTAAGGATTCACAGGAAAGTGAACTCTTCCAGCATAAGTCTAGAAATAATTGTCAACTAATTTAGCAATCGATTAATCGTTGACTGAAGTCTCAAAAAATGCCACTTGCTGAAAAAACAACACAATTGAGCCAAAACTTCATTAAACTACATACATGTTACCTTATATATTTAAAAAAAAAAGTTTATAAATATGTTTTACACAGAACTCCTCCAGTGGCAAAGTTTTAGCTTCATCCAGTTTGAATTTTGTAAAGAAAAAAAAAACATCTATCCAATTATTAATTGATTAGTCCAAAAATTTCTAAAAGATTAGCCCTACGCTGTATTGATGTTAAATCAAGCAGAAAGGCTGAGCTTTTCACATTATTAGAAGTGTTTTTTTAGCTGCAAAATGCACACTTTGCTACAAATGATCAGGCGTTCACTAAGGGAATAAATACTGTTTTATTGCATTTTAGACAATAAAATCCTTTTTTTTATTAAAGAAAGGAATTTAATTACTTGTTTATTTGCATCATTTTTTTAAATACTGTATAAAAAGGCTCAAGTGATTAAATAAAAAAAATCTGCAGAATGTGCCACTTTTATTATCCGATTCATCGTCAGAACCCTGGATGGCTAAAACAATCGCTAAGCTTTGGGTTTTATTTATCTATTTAGGCAGAATGTGATGTGAGCACAGCTGTTAATGTGTAAAAGAGACGGCAGCACTAGAGTCTGTCGAAGCACAAAGAGCAGATCATTGCTTCAGTGAAGCTGGCAGGTGCTGCTGGCCTCCTGAAACATGAAGCTCTGGTGTGAGAGGGAAAGCATCGGGCCGCGATCAGGCGGTGCGAAACAAAACGAGGAATAGAAACAATGTGACAGACAGAAAGGAGAGTGTGGGTATTGTGGAGCAGAAACATTAGTGAGGCGCTTCTCATTGCACATGCCGGCGCGTGGGTCTCTCTCTTTCTGTTAAATGACTCATCAGGGACTAAATATGTTTGGTGTTCTGCGCTACTTGCTAATTAGACTTTAAACGCGTGTGAGCAGCGTTTGTGTTTGTGAAGCTCGGAGTGCGCGCACTTGTTGTGGTGGTTCGATGTGTTGGGATTGTGTTAAAAGCTCCCTGGATGTCATCTGATGAGCTGCTGCCTGCAGCTTATTTTTACTTTGCTACACGCTGCTAATGAGAGATGCGGCAGGAGAGTGAGAGACTCTTGGTCTAACGAGAAACTTTCCAGAGCGCATCATCTCTGCTTGGCGGCGGGGAGGGCGCACGCATGCGAGCGTCTCCCTCACTCTGCACCAAGTTGAGGTTTAATCAGAGCATCAGGCAGGAGGAGGCAGAGCGCTCGCCGCCTCACTCGGCGCTGGTGGGAGTTGCCCTTTCCACCATCGACTCCGCACAGACTCTGGAGATGGGAGCAGAGAAGAGTGTTTCCCTCCACCTCCCCGCTCAGCTGCTGCGCGGCGTTAGCTGAAAACTGTTAGTGGAACTGAGGTAGGCTTGTTTTACTTGCTCTCGTCTCCTGGTGTTCATCTCTGTTTCTTCTGTCATCTGTCAGTCTTACCACCAGGAACCTCCCACCTCAGCTTTGTTGTTTCAAATCTGCCGAAGCTTAAATCACTTTGTTACGTCGATAGCTTTCCCCAATTAGTTGGAACAAAATTAGAAGTATGGAATGTATCAGAGTTTTATATCTTGAAAATCTGAATCTGTAGAGATGAAAGCGAGCAACACAAAACATTGAAACCGATTTTTTATTTTTTTTGGAAATTTCTTTGAAAATTTTTGATGATAGTCTGATAAAAACTGTTTTTATTAAAATGCATGCATTTTATTGAAAAAATACATAACCCTTTTTTCTTTTTTATATCACTTTTATATTACTATTTTAGGTCCGTTGGGATTGCCAAATTTCTATTTGCTAAATGCCAGGATAATAAGAGATCATTTCTTTTTATTTCATTAAAGAAGTCTACACACATTTCTCCAATGTTTTATAGAAACGTTTGAGTCAGACATGTTCAGTCCAAAACACATTTTGTTGCTTTGTTTCTTAAGCCACTTTGCAACAAATGTAACAAGAGCCATTTACATTCAAGATTTAGCTTCCTGGCTAACGTCCTCACATGTTGCTTCAGTATTTGCCCTTCATGTTTTTCTTCATGATGCCGTCTTTCTGTGAAGTCCAGCAGTCCGTTTCTGCAGAACAACTCCCACAAGACATGATGTTGCAAATCATCCCACAGATTAGATTCTGCTCTAAAGCTTGTAAATATCCCCCATTTTCCTCCAAACAATGATTTTGGCCAAAAACTTACATTTTAGTTTCATCAGACGTCAGTACATGTCTCTTAAGATTAATGTTTTTGTCCCTGAAGACACTCGCAGTAACGCATGTTTTATTGCTTCTTCCTTGCTGAGCAGCCTTTCAGCCATTGTTAGTGTGTCGCTGTGTCATCTGTCAGTGACACAGTGACACCTCTGTCAGTGGCTCTGCTAACACCTTTAGGCTAGCATCTTCACAAAGTCTTTTGTTTTATTCCCCCGATTAGTACTATGGGACACAAAACCCATCTTCTTCCTGAAGATTACGATGGCTGGAGTTTTCTGTGCTTTTATAATTGCATGTACTTAAATTAAAACAGATAAACCTGGCACTCCAGACTTCTAGAAACTGTACCCAAGGACAAACTGGAGATGTGGAGGTCCACAATTATTTAACTTACCCAATATCTTTAGATTTTTACCATGATGACACAAAAAGGAGCAGAAAGTTTGAGGCGTTGGCTTAAAAATACATCCACAGGTGTGCCACATTCCTCCGTCTAACTCAGCATGTCCCTGCTGCGGGCTTTCCCAAATTTGTTAAAGGCATTGTAACCTTAATACTTGCAAACCTCGGAAACTCCTAAAAACTTCCTCATCTCATTATTCTCGCTATTTACTTTTTTCACAACATGTAAATGCCTAGTTTAGATGTAGTAAATAAAAAAATTAAGTTATACCATTAAATTAATTTGGTTTAATCATAGCAACACATTAAGTTATGTAATTCAGTTGAGTCACAACAGAAGATCCCTGCGACTGGACAAGGGAGACGTCTGCTTCCTTGAACGGATTACCGCAGATTGCTGATGGAACACATTAAATCTATTCCTTCTAGGGAGGATTATGGAGACTCATTTACTTCATCCCGACTGCTCTGTCCAAACACTTTGACTACATCCCTAAGGCGACGGCAGCGTGACTTCCACGTGAGGAGTTGCTCATCCTGAGTTTGTAATCAGTAGCATCTTATACAGTGGGGGGGAATGATTTGCTAAATCGGATGCCCGGACCACTCTGATGGGATCAGTAAATCTCCAGAGCAGCAGTTGACTGGAAAGGTCATTTTCTGTCTCTGTCCAGTCTTGCATTATTATCCTCTAGGAAAACAGGGAGTTCCCTGTGGAGTTAAATCAGTGCCAGTGTTGGTCTGTGACCTTATGAACCCTGTCCTTTTTTTAAATACTTGTCATGCAAAGGGCACAACCTTTAGTGTTACTTTTATTTTAAAGTCCTCAGGTAAGGATTTTCACATATTAATGGGTTGCAAAAAAAATAAAACTGTTTGACTCGTAGAAGTGTATCAAAAAGGCCCTTTATAGTCGTTGCTGATTCCCCACGAGTTACTAAACCCCCAGATTTATGATGAACCAAAAGGTAACCTTTGACACCTGAGGAGCTCGACCTTTCAGACATTTAAAAACTCATCTTTCTCTTCCTGCAGGTCAATCAAGAGCCAACATGATCCCACTGAAACAGCCACGGAACCTCAAGGCCTCCAACGACACGTTGTCCTCCATGGAGCTTGACGGCTCTGCGGAGCAGCCAGCATCTAAAGCCACACCGCCGCCTCTGCCCAAGAAGGTTGTCCCTCGCTCCAGCACTGAACCCAGCCTCGGGGTCAAAGAGCCCAGCCAGGGAGCCCTCCGACCCCGGGCAGAGGCTAAACCGGGCGGCACCAACCTGAGCGTGGCCAACCCTCTGTATGACCTGGAATCTACCTGGGAGACGGCTAGCCAGAGCTCCTCTCTGAGCTCCGAGCCACACCGAGCTCACGACCAGGAGAGTGGTGACTCTTTGGAGAGATCATCCGCCTCCGCAGCCGCAAGCAAGGGTCGCCTGACTAACAGCGTGTCCGCTCTCAGCTCCCCGCCTACCGCTTCCACACCAGTCGCTACCTCTGGCAGGGACAAGAGGGTCTTCCCAAGCACAGAGTCTCTGGGCGGACGGGGTCGGACCGCAGGCCGTGGAGCCCCTGGCGGAGGGACCTCCAAACCACACAGACCCGCTCTTTACAGGGGGCTGGACAGCTGGGATGAGGTGGTGGGCAGGATCCGGGGACTTCACATGGACACCCTACGGAAGTTGGCGTCGAAATGCGAGGACCGCTTCATGGCCGGCCAGAAGGACCACCTTCGATTTGGCACTGACAGCTGGTCACACTTCAGGTTGACCACCGGCAAACCGTGCTGTGAGGCAGGGGACGCTGTCTACTACACCGCCTCTTACGCCAAGGACCCACTGGTCAACTACGCCATCAAGGTGAGCGTCAGGTAGTTTTGCTGATCACCTTATCCTTATACCAGGTTTATTATTAACCTGGTATAATAAACCTTATACCAGGTATATTATTAACCTTATACCAGGTTTATTATTAACCTTATACCAGGTTTATTATTAACCTGGTATAAGGTTAAGGTGGTTTGAATAGTTTAGTAAAAAAAAGGTTTGACCCTTGGCACTCTTTGATAAACTCATGAATGAATGGTAGAGGTACAGCTCCTTGAAGGCATACGTCTTGAACTTTTTCACATTTGTCATATTATTGCAATGATAAATGGCTAAATACCTCAGTGCCACTGTCCTGTTCGAGTCCCATTCTCAGTTCCTTTGCTGCATCCTCTTCTCTTTGTCTCCCCCTCTTATCTCTGCCCCCTTTCTGTTGTACTCTGTAATATAAAGCTTCCACATTTAAATCTTGCCCACTATGTCAACTAATTTCATAGTGATCTTTAGTATTTAAAGTATTTAGTATTTAATAAATGTGAGGGACAGAACTGTGAAGAATCTGGAACGTTATGACCTGAGCAATGGACAATCCAGGTAAAAACCTGTTAGAGGCTTCAAATGATGCACAACTGAGGTTTTGATTCAGTGTCCAGTCAGATAAAACCCTAAATACACAGCCTTCAACTATAGTTTGGGTCATACCTCCTCAGCCTTGTAACAGAATCTGGCTAATGACCTAAATATTTGATTCAGACATCTAAAAGCTGCCAGACACCAACCAGCCCCAAGGACAGGAATTTGAGACCCTTGATTTAGATCAAAGCAGATTCATGGGTTAGAATGGCCCATTCAAAGTCCAGAAACCAACTGTGAATATGTGACAAAACTTAAAAAAGTTTTGTTGATCCTCATTTGGGGCTGCCTATGAAGTAAGAATATCCAAAACTCCTTAAAGACCGGCAGCTGCAAATCTCTCAAAAGAGGATTCAAGACGACTGGTTTTAAAATTCATATTTTTCTTTGTCACGATTATGTTCTGCTTTGTGCTGGTCTGCCACAGAAAATGCCAGCAGAATACATCATAGTTAACAGGACAAAGTTTGAAAAAGTTCAAGGGTGTGAATGTTTTTGAACGCCTCTATAAATGAGCTTCATGATGTTGGTTTAATTATACCTAATAAATAAAAGTGATCCTGAAAAACACACCGTAATACTCCAGTTAATAACATAATCCCTAAATGCTCCATGTAACGTCTGATTCTCCTGCTAAACGGTGATTAGAAGGAGTGTTTGCTTTGACACCAGCAGGGAATTTGAAGAGAATCCTGTGTCCGGTGGTGGCTGCCTTGAGACGTCCTCGTGTTTCATTTGTTTGATGTCAACTCCTCCCACTTCCTCCACAGAAGCACAGGAAGGTGTTTACCTAACAGTGCTGCCACTTAAACTTTGAGCCCTGAGGAAACGTTCTTGTGCAATAAAACCTGTGCGTTCACGTGTGTGCGTGTGTGTGTACAGACTAAAAGGTTGCGGCGGCTGGTAGAGTTTAAAGAGTTAAAGTAGACGCTGCACTATTCATAAAATACTTCCTGAGTTTGACCGGACTTCAAAGTTTTGCCTTTCCAGGCCTGAATTCACTCTTGTGTTGTATAAAACAAGGCTGGCAGAAGCAGCAGAGCACAAACAAGCACCAACATGCCAGTTTCCCTTCGCTAAAGCTTGAAACCTTTACACATTTCTGGTTAAAACCGATTCAGACACACTCAGAGTTAGAAAGTTATGCTGGCTGGTGTGTGAATAAAATCTCCATGGACTTGTTGGCAGCTTGACGTATAAGACTTAAGATTTGTCATGATGAATCGCTTATTTAAATAATTGAAAACTAATTTAGAAAGCAATTAATTAACTGGATTATGCAGACTCAAAAAAATACCATTTGGTGAAAGAATAACACACTCAGAACAGCAATTAAGCCAAAACTATATAAAAAGTAGTCACATTTTTCATTTAAGAGAAAAATAAACTTTATCTTGTGATTCAGTGGTTCAATAAAAAAATTTTTTTTTTATCTGATTAAGCAATTAACTGATTTCTAAAATGATCATTAGCTGTATCTCTAATATATATATAAGTATATATATATATATATATTTCTCTACCATTTTGACACTGTGAAAAAACAACCACACTGCTTCATTTAAGAAATATATTCTCAAATGGGAACAAGGAGGAAAAAACATAACTACTTATATCAACCCAGTTTTACTTATCAAACCGTGACTGACATGTTAAAACGTTGTGCTTCCCTAAAAACAATCAAATGAACAAGTTAAGGGAAATAAAGTTACTCTGTGCTTTATTACAGCTAATTTTTTCCAGTAGCTAAGGTTTTCTTCTTGCAGAATTAAAAAGCCATTTGCTGCTGCTCAGAGGCATCCCTCTGCTTCTGGTAATCTCACAGACCATTACGCTTTTGGCTCTGGGAGACTTTTTTTGTTATTGTTGTTGTTTGGCTGACCATTCCTGAGCACCAGAACCCTCATTAGTTCTCCTAACTTTGGGTAAGTGCTCTTCACACAGTTTTAAAGTTGGTTATGTGATTTTCCACAGTTGCTCGTCTTGCTCTTTTTTTTTCCTCGTCTCTGTCATGACGCATTTCAGCAGAGACATAGTGGAGATCGCTGCTCCATCGTACTTCAATATGTAAGAGCACCATCCCCCTTCAGTTATGAAATGTTATTTACTGCACCATTTTGGATTAAATTTTTGCTTTTATAATCATCAAACTGAATTTGAGTAATTTCCATCAAAGTATGGTTGAAAACTTTACAGTTTGCCTCCTGATGTAGACGTCCACTGTGATCTAAGACGTTCTTGTTGCTCTTTCTGAAAACTGCTTTCTACTTTTTTTTTCACTTTATGCATAACTAACAATTTATGCATAAATAACAATTTGGCCTCTCAAATACCAATAAACTTAAATTTTGTGAAGAACATTTACATTGAAACTAAATGGAATATATTTTAGATATCCAACATAATCAAAACCATTAAATAAAAATAATAAAAACAAAAAAAAAAAACATGACCAAAGCCATAAATAAAATGGATTGTGAAGTTTTCAAAAACAAAAATGCCCTTGAAAAATGATTAAACACCAGAATGGAAATTCATTTTGTTTTAACATACTATCAATTGTTTAACTGCTTACTGCAAAAGGCTTAAATGTTGCCTTTTTTGTAAAACAATTTAAAAAACGAATAAAAAGTACAGAAGCTATAAGTAAAGGAAATGGTAAAAATTAAAATCTGCTGTTTTTGATCTGCAGATCTGTCGCAGTCATGTGAAGGAGACGCAGCAGCAGTTTTTCCACAGTCTGGCAGTGAGACAGAGCCTCCCAGTGCACTTCAACATCCAGCAGGACTGCGGACACTTCCTGGCTGACGTCCCCGCCCGACTGCTGCCTTGGGAAGAGGAAGAGGAGAGAGAAGATGAAGAGAAGCAGCAGGAGGAGGAGAAGCAGAGAGACAAGAATCATGAAGGACAGACAGAGATGGACACAAAACCGACAGACTCTGAAGCGTCGAAAGCTAAGTTGGATGAGGTCCCGGCGGCGGGGAACATGAACTCAGCGGGTCAGCTGAGGAGCCGAGTGGTGGTCATAACGCGCGAGGTGCCCTTTCAGACGGTGGCGGACTTCGTGGGGGAGGGCGCGGCCCGGCACGCTCACAACCCCGAGCTGTACGAACGTCAGGTGTGCCTCCTGCTGCTGCAGCTCTGCTGCGGCCTGGAGCACATGAAGCCCTACCACGTCACGCACTGCGACCTGCGGCTGGAGAACCTGCTGCTGGTCCACTGCCAGCCCGGCAACCCCTGGAACCTGGACGTGCTCGAGCCCAACAACAACAGCAGCAGCAACGGCTCGGGGGCCTCGGCCGCCGCCGCCTCCACTTGCCCCGCACGCCTCATCATCAGCAACTTCTCCCAAGCCAAGCAGAAGAGCAGCCTCATGGCGGCCAACCAGGAAACGCTGCGCGACCAGTCGCGGCTAGCGCCCGAGATCATCACGGCCACGCAGTACCGCAAGTGTGACGAGTTCCAGACTGGGATTCTCATCTACGAGATGCTGCATAGACCCAACCCGTTCGAGGAGACGCCGGACCTGAAGGAGCGAGAGTACACCTGGGCGGACCTGCCGCCGCTGCCCGTCAGGTCGCTGTACTCCCAGGGGCTGCAGCAGCTGGCCAGGCTGCTGCTGACGGTCAACCCGTCGGAGCGGATCCAGATGTCCGAGGCGCGCGCCTGCCTGCAGTGCCTGCTCTGGGGGCCGCGGGAGGACCTGTTCCAGGCCCTGGGCTGCGGCAGCGGTGCCGGCCCCGTGTCGGGGGCCACCGCCAGCCAACGGGAAGCAACGCTGCAGAACTGGTTGGACCTTAAGCGGACGCTGATGATGATAAAGTTCGCGGAGCGTTCACTGGACATGGCCTGCAGCGTGAGCCTGGAGGACTGGCTGTGCTGCCAGTACCTGGCCTTCGCCACCACGGACAGCCTGGGCCGTGTGGTCCACATCCTGCAGCAGCCGCAGCAGCAGCCCCACAACCAGAACCAAACCCAAACACATCTGGCGCACGCCCACCGCCTGGCTCAGCCACAGCAACTCTAAACTGTTACTATGGCAACACCTCCAACTTCTACCCCTCTATCTCTGCTCCCTTCAGCTGATGAAGTGTGATGTAAGCTAACGGTGAGCGCCAGCCGAACGCGGAGCGGTTTGTTTTCCCCGTCGGACCACACGGCGAGAGAGACGGCATCTCATCAAGCAAACAGCACGACCTCATGATCAGATCCCATTACTGCAATGTTCTTAAATCAAGTTCAGTGACGAGCCGAAGCACAGGAAGTCTGCAGGAGTCAATCTGATCAGAAGCAGCAACAAGTTACCAAACATGCAAGGAGATTTTATCCATCAGGTTCTTTAATGTTCTGCAAAGACGAAGTTCTTTAGAACGCTCTTAGCGCCGAGATCATCACGGATTAGATTAATTTTAGGGTTGAATTTAAAAAAAAAAAACATAGATGATTTGATATGGAAAAAATAAGAAACCAATATTTTTTTAAAGGAATTTGATCAAAATTTTAACCCCTTAACACTTCAGGCAGGTCAATGGGTCTATGAGGACACTGGCGTCGTCATGACAGTTTAGTGGTTTGAAACTCAAAACTGATGCAGAGTAGACGATGACTCACTGAAACCAAAGATCAGCCACAAGCTGCTCACTACAGCATGAAATGACAGGGTTTAATGGCTACATCAGAGACATGTGGGTTTCAGATCTGGTTTTGGTGAAGCTTTCGATTTTGATTTTAGTTGAATATTAGAAGACATAAAAATATCATTGAATTGTGTCTTTTAACACTCTGTGATTAATTATATTAGGAGAATCGGCAATGGCACACTGTGTGTGTCAGCAATTGCTGTAAAAAAGAATTTTATTAATTAAAATGAAAACATTTATTACAGAGTTGACATTAAACTAGCTTCGTCAACTTGTATTGGTGTTTAGCAGCATTAGTGCAGTTTGCATTAGAAAAACAGGTAATTCCCAGATTTCTAAAAGGCTGTCAGCATTTCAGAAAGGATGAAACTGAGCAATTCTCCTCTCAAATGTTTAGCCTTCCTGTTATGTGCTTGAAGTCTTGCTTTCTCTCACTCACTCGCAGCCTGAAAGAACCGTAGTCGTCTTACCACATAACATACGTAGCTTACTTCTCTGTTCTTCCTCCGAATTCAGCTGTGACCAACTCAGATTCAGTCTTTCATTCAGTAACTTAGCTCTGTTAACAATCTGGTTGCTCTTGGCATGGTTTGGTCACTAATAAAAAAAAAAGTAGATTTTTGAGTTACTTATTTGTAGTTTTAACAGGATCGTCACATTTCATCTGAATGCCCAGCTAGTCATCTATTGCAGACTGGCCCTAAGGTTTGCATCACTCCACATTTTTAAATGTTGTTTTAAAAACCGTAAGCTAGTCTGCTTTGAACTGAATTCTTTCACGTTCACCCTCACTGAAATGAAACTTGGACACATCTGCTCTTGGCTGCAAGTCTGACCTCCACTCAATGTTTGTGCAATGGATTGTTTTATCACAGCGGTTGACTAATTGATTCCTCCGTTAGTTTTGTGGCACATAAACTGATTTTCAGTCCTGCAACTTTTGGGGGGGAATGAACAAAAAAAGAAACAAGTGAATTTCAGAGTGAACATCTTCCATCGGGCGGAATGTTTCACGGACTGCAAAAACGCAAGTCTTTGTTTGTTTGTCTTGTTTTTGTCAAGTTGTTTTTGAACAGTTCTGAGTTACGGATGATATTTGCACACTGAGTCAGAGCGGCGGCGGCCCTCTGCGGACGCCTGAGGTCATAACGCAACGGACGACTGGGAAAAGTTGGGAATTGGACGATGTGGTTAGACATTTGAACTTCGTCGCATCCTCCTACTGAACTGCATTTTTTAAAAGTATTTAAGCATCTTTGAAAGGAAATACTCAACCACTGGGATATGTTTCTCATCCTCTTGTTCTAATCCAGCCAGTCCTGAAGTGAATCCAGCTCATCCGTCAGCTTTAACTAAAGAGATCAGTGTTATTGAACGCAGCATTCTAGCTTCGATTTGGTAGAGTCTATGCAGGTACTCGAGTCTCCGATCCGCCAGTCAGAATTTCATTTTGAACCAACTTAACAAATAACATCTTTAACTCGGATTCAACACTTTTTCACAAGTTTACTTGACTGGATCCAGTTTGTTTTACAGACTCTGCAGCAGAAGCGTTGCTATGGGATCATTGCTTGCAGATGTACAGTAGCAACTCAATGGTCCACAAAATGGGGGGAGAAAAAAAAAAGAAACAAAGTAGGAGTGAGTTTGTTACTGCGGTAGAGTGTGGTGAGGAATGTGTGTGGGACAGCACTGGTGGCTGGCCGCCTTTATTTAGAAAAATATATAAATTTTACCTTTTCTCTATTTTAATCTGCACACTGTTTTATTGAGTACAGAGCACCTCTATTTCTCGTTAGAGCCTGATAGTCATTTATTCATTGTTGCTTTACTTGACTTTCTTTCTTCTCGCATGTTCTGGAGGAAGAATAAAGTGAGTAGTTATCACTGTCCTACGCGAACAAACGACCAGACAAGATTTCCGTTTTCACACGCCACAGTGTACAGTATTTTACTGAGTTTGCCTAATGAGGAGAACAACCACTTTGGCTGAAGGACGTCCTTTGAACCGGCTTTCGACAAGTTTGGATGACGCGTCATGTGTGCCGATAAATGCCACTGAGTTTTAAAGAACAGGAGCTCTGCTATGCTTTCTGTGACTGTGTAGAGTACGTCCTCTGGCTTCATTGTTGTTAATTGTTGAACAAGTTAGCCGACTGTAACAGAACAATAAATATATGTTTTTATATATACATGCTGTCTTTGTGTCTTTTTAGCTTAAGTAAGTTTGTGTGCTTTGGTGACCATATTCACTGACAAGTTTTATGTTTCTCTCCATAATAGGGCTTTATGTTGACTTTGATTTATATGCCTTACCCCAATCATAAAAAAAATATTATCAAATATATTTCTTTAAGGTACAAGAGTATTTATAATAAAGGTGATCCGCCGCATTGATATTAGGCCCATCAGGTAGCATAGTGGTAAAAACTAGCCCCTTGTTCTGCGTTTTGCTAGGATCTGGAATTGGTAACTGAGAAATGATTTCCTGGAGGCGTGGCCTTTGTTAACCAATCGTTAACGTTTGGCCGTGACGTAATGCGCCAGTTCGACGCTATGAAGCTAACCGGAAATTGTTTGCAGCTCTAACTGTCCTACACTGTGAAGAGAGAAATGCAGGCTGTTAATGTTAATTCAGTATTAATTGTAAGCGCGGCTAACACGGACTGAATGAATTCATTCACTTACTCCGCTGCCTTTGCTAAAACTACAGTGATAATACAGTTTTGAAACGGGGCAGAAAATCAATATCCCGTTGAAATTTTACCGTAGGAATCCACTTAAATGGGATTAAAGACCAGACAGAGCAGTGAAGTGAGACTAGAATCGAACAGAATGGCGTAAAAGGTAATAGCCATGCTTGAAGGTTAGTAATATACCAGAAAAGTTGTATATAAGTAAACACACAGTAGTATTTAAGGTTAATAGTGAGCTAGCAAATAATGACATGTCTACTTTTATTGCCAAAAATAGACGTCGGATTTTGAAGTGTAATGAAGGTGGTTGTCTTATTTTCTAATTTTAAAAAAAGAGAAGGTTTTCTCTTTGGCCACCAGAGGGAGACCTTTACAAGGCAGAGAAAATCAGCCGCACCACTCGTCTTTATATTGTCTACTTCCACTACAATACATTATAACCCACTCATACAGCAAACATTCAAAAATGAATCTTAATAAAGGCGGAAGGCCATTCATTATCTTATTTCAACCTTGTCCAGTTCGCTTGTAACTCGCAAAATATATTTTAGTTATGAATTGAATTTCAGTTTACTGCAGTTCACAGATAAGTCAGCCCTTAACAAAAAAAAAAAAAAAAACACATTTCACAAGACTTATCAAATTCATACCTAGAAACAGCCAGTCAGCCGTCAGGCATCAGCACTTAATCCCGCCCACTGAGTTTGACTGGTAAAATTGACAGATTAAATTAATTAAACAGATTAAACCATGAAATACTTCTATTAAGTTTTCAAAAATGAAATCAAAACGTTTAAATGAGGCATACATATAGTTAATTCCATTTTTAGTCAGTTGTTCCTGTATTCATTTTTGGCTTTAACAAATTTAGGACGCATTTAAATAATTATTTCTTACTTGTTGCCATTTCACGCTCCGTGTTTGTGCGCCTTGCCCACCTCCGTTCCAGACGCCTTACATAACTTCACACTGAATCATCCCTGCCGGCTCAGATCTCAGGAGGAGCAGGCAGGAGCTGAGGGAAGACTCGGAAAGTTAAGAGGAGGATCTCCCCCTGAAACGCTCTCACGCACACCCCTCCCCATCTTGTTTCTGTTACCCGCCACCCCCTCCCTCTGATTGCGTTGCGTAATCGCGGCGTACGGTGTGTGTTTGTGTGTGTAGCGAAGCAGGTAGCCAGCTCCTGCAGCCTCCATCTCTCTCTCTCTCTCTCTCTCTCTTTGTGTGTGTGTGTGTGAGCGGATCAGCATCAGCAGCGGGAGGCGGTGGACGCGTTCCTCTCGCATCCTGGACCGGTTCAGGTTGCGCTGCAGGGGAGGGACTTTGCTTGTGCAGACTGGGCTGAGCTGCAGCAGGGATGCATCAGGCGGCAGAGACGGACCTCTGAGTTGACTGGAGAAACCCAGGGCCTCCTCTTTCCTCTGAGAAAGAAGAAGAAGCGTGAACGCTGTTTCTCTACCTCCTCGTCCCTCCTCCTACCCCCCACCGGGGGTAAAATAAACCCCGAACACCGCTGGAGTCGCTGGATGGAGAGAGTCGCCTGAAGAAGGGAGAGCGGTGGAGTTGCTCTCCTCCTCCCCCCTTTCTCTCTACTGCACCAAAAGAAAACCCCGAGTAAGCTCCTCACACACACACACACACACACACACACGCACACACACACACACACACACA